>NC_092196.1:13641857-13942691 GCF_043641665.1 Enoplosus armatus | reverse complement strand
GAGGGGGAGGAGAGGGGAGGGGATGGGGGTGGGAGGTGTATCTCCTGTAGGGAGTGCCCCAGCTTCTTATAATGGCCCCTCTGATACAGCAGGGCCTTAGCACAAGCACTCCTAAAGAGCCCCAATCAGCATGGCCAGGCACCTCAATCACTAGCTTCTTAAGGAGAGATAGACCTGACCCATATCCAAGGTCATGGTGAGTCATGGCCATTAGTGCCAGCTTCCCAATAAGCCTTTACTCCCTCTCTCAGGTCCCCACCCTCCTCAACTCTCTCTGAACCCCCCTACTCACATCCACCTCAGCCTTAGCCATTTTCCTGTCTGGCCCCATGACTGGATCCATATGTTGGAGGAATTAACTCCTATAGAGGTTGCCATTAACTGGTTTATGGACCCCTTTGTCTGTTGTCGTGTCCATGGCTTTTCATTACCATGGATCATTGTCTCACATTTTTCTCCCACCGCAAGCAGCCATTTTGGCTCACTCTCTCTGCTTGCGGTGGAATAGCAAGCTACAAAACCATCCTCCTCCTCCTCCTCCTGCTTCCACCTCACCCAACTGGTTATTTTTATTTACTACTCTTCCTCCCACTAACACTAAGATGAATACCCCTTTCTTCTGTCTGCACTCCTGCCCTTACCCACCTTAATCCATCCCTCCACTGCTGCTAAACACACTTCCTTTCTCTGTTTATGGCTGAATTAACATTCCAGACTTGTGTCTTGCCTGTGTCTGTCAAATTAATCCTCACTGATTGATCAGCTGATTGACAGATTTGGATTGGGATGACGTGTACAGCGCGGTGATGATGTCACATGGCAGGAGATCCTGTTCAATGAATGTTCAATACTTTGTCAACCTACCTACTGTTAGGTTATGTTAAGACTATGTCGGCGTTAGCCGCCTCTCCTTCTTCCCATCACTCCCTCTGTCCCTTTTCTCACCCTTTTCACTGACAGTCTAGCAGAGTACACTACCCACATCATTACAGTATTTCCTTTATCACTGCTGACAGGACCAAACAAGTGTCCACCATATTTTTCTCACCTCCAGTCTGTTTGCTTCTAAAGGAAAAGAGGCAACAAAAGGAAGCAGTGTTAGACTGCTGTGAACAATTCTGGTATTTCCATGGAGGGCGGGGTGGGGGAGCATACAAGGACAGAACCATCGCTCACACAAACAGCTCTCTACCTGTGATTTTGGAAAAGTGAGAGGGAATGAGTAAGAAACTACTCCATCGTGTGTCAGGAAAACACAAAGAATGGCTGCAAATGGAGAAAAAGAGGAAGAGCGGTCGCTATAGAGACGATGAGTCAGGCAGCATCGCCTCATTAGGAATGACCCACCACACACAACCACAGTCATGTGACTGAGGCAGCGCAGACGCCCTATTCAGTGACACAGGGAGATAGGGAAGAGTGTGAGGATTGACTGTACATGCAGAAGTCATGAATTGTTAGAGCCAAAGAACAGAGAGGGGAGTGAGCGAGGCAGGTGGTTGTGAATATAAATCACAGATTCTGGTTTCAGGACCTTTTATGGAGAGACAGCACCTCTGGGAGGCCTGATTCAGAGCAGAAGGGAAGAAAATGCATGGCAGGCTAGGCTAAGCTAATGTTACAGTCATGCAGGCTCACTGCTACCCCACTGCTCAACCCTCAGTCAGTCAGTCGTCTACTGTATCTGCAGCCTGTAGCCTCTGCAGCCATGTCCCAACCAACTTTCCTGTCACTCAGTGTCAACTTCACTCCGAGGCAGATAAGACTTTGCTTTCAATGGACACTATCTCGAGCCGTTGCCAGCTTTTGGTCTCAGTGAAGGGTATTCTCTGGGGTGAATGTTTGGGTTGATAAAGGTGCCGGTTTGACACCTGCCTCTTCCACTGTCTGGGCAGTGTGTACTTGCGTTGCATTGTCTGAGAGTTTGTGTGTGTTCTAAGGGTGTATGTCTGTGTGTTTATGTCTGTGCACGGATGTTTGTACTGTATTGTGTTTTTACTCCCATGACTTGACTCCCTTGTAGTCTAAAAGGAAGCGGAAACACAATGGGAGCCCCTCCCTCCTCCTCCTTTATCCCTCTCTTCTTCTCTCTGTCACTAAATGTCACTCCTCAGCAGATTAACTCACTCCTAATTCTCATTTCACAGGAAATAACCTATTTACTCTCTCTTACTCCACTCCTCTCTCTCTTCTTGTTTGCACACACAGAACACGCTCACATCCTTCTTCACGCTTTCTCTCTCTCTCTCTCTCTGCCTCTCTGTCTCTCTGAACTCCACACATGCATGCCAACACACACAAACAAATATAAAAATACACAGTAAGACACAGCTACACACACTAATGGGCTGATGAATGGACGTCAACACACCATCAGGAGACTCACTGCACACTCATGCACAGACACTAACCCTTTAAGCCCATTAACTGTCCAGCATGGATGCAGGGTACCATGCCATGCTCCATTCTGCCCCCTGCTGCCTACGTGCTGCACCTGCCAGTAACAGGTGTGGGATTCAATTAGAGCAGCATGCTCTCAGCAGTCAGTCCTGTGAGCAGGCCATGACTGCGGACTGGGCAAAGGCTTGGGCCAGCAGAGCCCTCAGATCCCTGTAGCTAAAAGCAAAAAGTACAAAAACACAAACGCCACAAGGACACCACTTTAGAAACAGCTGCCAACCATTGGCAGGGGGTGTTTAGATCATCAAAGTCGTACATTAACCATCACCATGACACTGTCACATCAAACATGAAAACACCATGGATTGCAGAAGACAACCAAAATGAAAAGTCTAAATTTAGCCTAAAGCTGTCAGCGCTCACTTTTAATTGCGTTACCAGTCGATCACAAATTGCTGCGAGACAGTAATGGGAGATATTTACTGTCATTTTCAGGAAAGTTCTGGTGCTTTTATCATTTTATACAGCAGCTTCATATTGACAAGTAACAGCTGACCTGTGCCTGGGAAAGGGATTATAGAGATAAATAGTCAATTATTACAGCAGTATTTCCCTGTGTGTGTGGCAGTAATTGGCATGCTAGAGTATGATAGCTGCAGCCTGGGTTTTAATCCCTGATAAGGTAAGTTTCATTAGCCATCTGGCTAGTTTGTAGGGTAAAGAAGTGTGGTGTCTGCGCTGCCTGGTGACTTCACTGGGATGATCATGACTGCAAGATTTCCATCCGCACCAAAACAGGAATTAATCTATTAATCTAACTATCTCACATAATCCCAGATTGCTCTTACTCTAGCTAACCTGCTCTAGCCAGGATAATGCCTAATCTCAAGATTTACGCCTAATGCTTAATGCCTAATACCTCATTCATACTGTGGTCATAATAGCCTTTTGTACCATAGACTCTACTGCTAGGGTTTGACTGCTACAATCGCCCTTCAGGAGAGAGAGGGGGAGGCAGAGCAAAGGAGAGGCAGAGTGAGCTGGTAAACAGGAAGGCAGCTGCGAAGGATGGGGAGTGCAGGTCAGAGTTAATGAAGCCCCCTAGGCAGTGTTTTCAGAGTGTGAAGCATGTTTCTGTTTGGTGTGTGTGTGTGTGTGTGTGTGTGTGTGTGTGTGTGTGTATGTGTGTGTGTGTGTGTGTGTGTGTGAGTGAGAGTCCGAGTCCTCATGGAGGCCTTTGATGAGCCCCTTTGACACCAGGCCCACCCAATGACCAGTTCATCAGATTTGTCAGAGGATGACAGACTGTTAGGCTATGATGCGCTGGAGTGTTATTGTGATGATGAGCCCAATAGAGTACAGGCTGCCACCAATTTAGTACAGGGCTCGAAGGTTAGGTGCAGTAATGAACAGAACCAGAACTTGGGGGGCGGGCACAATGTAGTGAGAGTAAATTGTATTGCAGACAACAACTATTTTGGTGCCCTGATAGCTATAGTGCATTCTTCTCTGTCTCTTACCTGTATATTATATTATATATAGCCAGTCACGACTCAGTACAGCATCCCTCTTCCTCCAAAGCTCTGGATCCAATCCTAAACTTATTGTGCCATTAAGAGATTTAATCTGGACATGATAGATAGGAATGTCATACTGTGTATCTAACAGGATCTTAAATTTGTGACACACGGTTAAAGCTGGTATCCAGAACTAATGTAATGTTAATATTATACAGTATATATCAGAAAATACAAAAACTAGTACATTTAGAATGGTTAGGTTATGCTTTCTTCTATTGAGCAATGGTAACTAGCTTGGTGGGTCACACCTGTACAAGTTGATAAAGACAACACCAGCAACAGTGAATCATGGAGCACCATGTTTATATATTCACACACTGAAACCAACAGCATAAATCCAGTAATATCAAACTTTGGACTACATTTTCCTTCTAAGACCCTCTTTATGATACATTCCAGCCACTCCCATCAGCCATAGGTTCAGCCTTCAGTCCAGTGGCATCCATCATCCAATGGAACCCAAACTAGTTCTGATTTGCTTTCATTAAATCCTCCTGTTGCTGTACAATTGTTACAACTGTTATTTCTTTATGTAAGATTGATGTGTTTTAATATGATAAGTGACCATAAAGCAAATTGTTCCATAGAGGCATAACAGATTTACTCTGCCCTTTTCTGTATTACTGTAATGCGGATCAGTTTCACTGTATGGTGGCAGATGAGTTGAATGCTAGCGTGCACATTGATACTTACTTTTCTGGTTGGTCATCCTTTTTGTGACTGCAGAGAGGAGGCTTGCATGTTTGTGTTTCTTTGTCCTTTATTCTACCTTGAGGCAGGGCTGGCTTTGTTTGTAGGTCACCTACATGCAGAGCCGTTGCATTGCTTTCTGCATGCTGTTTATTTCTCTATTTACAGTAGCATTGTACTTTTGAGGCAGTGTCCTACTTTTAGTGGTTGTTTTTTTCCACTCTCTAGCTTTCTGCTCCGATAACACCTCACCCTTTACGACCTTTATTTGAAATATTTTGGAGCACAATTTCCGTTTATTTCCAGTGCACTCATGCTGTGTCTGGATTGATAAAGATGTCATTTGATTGTGGTGTGAGGGAGAGTTGGCATAGATGTTAGTCAAGAAATTCATTGTTCAGCTGTCTGAAAGTGCCAGATTTAACCATTTCTCTGAACATTGTTTTGCATATTTCAGTCACCCCCGTTCATATTTGCAAAGCAAACACCTCAGGCTTTCGTGGGAGCATTTTGGTTCGACAATGGAGCATGACAAGCCTCCTCCCTGTGAAGAGTCTGTATTCATAGTGTTTGTTTATGCCTGAGCTTGATTAGATTCCTGTTTGGCTGGTAGTCTCAATCCCTGTTGGACCCCCTCAAACAGAACAGGCTAATTCCTAAGTGGCCCAGCACCAAAGATCACCAGCCACTATCAAAAACAGCATGACACACAGCGAAAAGGGAAAGCTGGATTTCCAAAAGCCTGAAGTAACTCCTCCATCTCTCTGTTATGATTCTCCTCCTGCTCCAGACTCCATGCAATATTCAAGACAGTTGGAGCCTAGACTGATCCATCACTCTAACAGTCACTGTGTGACAGAGTGTGAATGCGTGTTGGTGTGTGCATGCATGTCATGTACGACTCTCGTTTGTATTGGGATGGTTATTCGTGTGTGTGTGTGTGTCTGTCTGTGCATCCGAGTGTGCTGTATGTCATCTGTGTCCAAATGCCCCTGCAGTGTCCAATTAGTTCAGAGATGCGTTCAATCATGAGGTGACCAGCAGGTGTCTGTCGCAACCCCAAGCCAGAGAGCCACATAAATACGCTGGCAGAGGAAACATGGGGACTCCTCAGCTGTTTTATCTTGTAGGGCCTCCAACTCTCTCTCTCTCTCTCTCTCTCTCTCTCTGTCGCTGGTACCCCTGTGATGTCAGAGTGGCGATGATGCCAGCCGCTTTCCTCATAGATCACCTGACACGCCTGGTGGTCCCAGGGCACTCTTTCTGTCAGGCAGGGACACAGTGTGTCAGACAGCCAATTTACACCAATCCCCAGTGGATGACCTCCACCTGCCTAAAGTAGGCATCCTCTGTGTGTATGTGTGTGTCTGTGTGTGTGCTTGCTATATGGATTGTGTGTAAGGGATCCCATGTATTTTTGTGCATGTATCTATGTCTATGTTTGGATTAGGGACTGTTGTTTGTGGGTGTGTGAAGCTGAGTTGCAGTTGCAGAGGAAGGGGAGGCCTGGCCAACCTCACATCTTTACCCCAGGATGCTTTTTTCTTTGAGGCATTACTCTTGACTGAGAGCCAAATTTGAGTCCTAATAAAACAAGCACTACAATTACCATTTTACCACCCAGTAGCAGAGTAGAGAAGCAGAGGTCTTTGAAATAGAAAATGCACAATCACATAAAAAGTAGGCCACGATAAATTAGATTAGAGACTACATCTAAGTCGCCGTGGCAGCCAGAAATCTCCCATTTATCATATCCAGACGCTTTCCGACCACAATGCTGATGTTCTACAAATGAGCTTTTATATGTTCCTTCATTTTAAATCTGATATTGTACCTCACCTCACTCCCCCTCTCCCCCGCTCTCCCATTCTTCTCCAACTCTTTGTCTCCTTTTAAAATCTCAACTTACTTTTATCTGCTCACATCTCTCTTCCGTCCCCTCCATGTCTCTCTCCTGTTCTATATCCCATGGTCTTTGGCCTTTTCCCATTTCCCCTCTCCCTCCTCTGCCATCTCCATAATATCTCTCATTCTTACAATGCTTTGTTTTCATTCCTTTTTGCCTTCTTCTCCTCCTCTCTGCACCAACACACCGTCTCTGCGCCAGTCTTTGTGTGTCCGGGCACTCTGCTGCGGGTACAGGCGGCCAGCTCTCTGCAGGAGGCGGAGCACCAAGCAGGGGCGTGGTGTAAGGACCCGCTGCAGTCTGGAGACCGTCTGTACGTCATGCCCTGGACCCCCTATCGCACCGACATGCTCTATGAGTACGCCTCCTGGGAAGACTTCAAACAGAACCGAGCCACCACCACCTACAAGTGAGGGCGCCTCCCACTGTCCTGAATGATCAAATAGCATCTGCTGCTGTATTGATTTATTGGCTTTTGATGTGGATATGGATGGTGATAGCAGAATGGTCCCACTGTGGTGTCAGCTTGCTCACAGTGAGGCCATCTTGTAGGATTGTGTCATGCAGAGCAGATGAATTGACTTGTTCTCCTGGATTTCTGCACCACTCATGTGATTCTCTCGCAACAGGTTGCCCAACCGAGTTGACGGCACGGGGTTTGTTGTGTACGATGGTGCAGTATTCTACAACAAAGAACGAACACGAAACATAGTCAAGTATGACCTACGGACGCGCATCAAGAGCGGCGAGGCCATTATCACAAACGCCAACTACCATGACACCTCACCCTACCGCTGGGGAGGGAAATCGGACATTGACTTGGCTGTGGATGAGAATGGCCTCTGGGTGATCTACGCCACTGAGGCCAACAACGGGCGACTGGTGGTCAGCCAGGTGGGAGAGCAGCGCAGCACAGAAGGGGATGAGACGCGGATTATAAATGCAGGAGTGGATTATATCAAAATCTCATCAGACTAGTCAGGCAATAGGTCATATGTCACACATGAATGATTTACTATTGAGATTACACAAGTGCACTGACAAATGAGAAACAGGCCAAGAAAAAGGGTCACATAAAAATCAGCTTAAAAGGTTTTCAAATCCCATCATATCCAAAAACTAATCTTCACTTGTAAGGTAAATATTTGATTTGTTTTGTAGGTGCAACACAATCAGTTTCTCTCTGTCTTCAAACATTGTATGATTGAATTACTTACAATCATAAAAATGAGGCATTGTTAGGTTGCCTATACATTTATATAGTTTAGAACCACATACTGTACATACTGTTTTAAACATATCATACTGTTTGTCATCTGTAACCCAAAGTCACATTTCTTTGTCCTGCCCACTTGACAAACTCAAAACATGATCCATCGCTGTGAACTTTGGAGCGTTCTTATTTAAATACCAGTTGGTTCTTTGTTTCTTAACAAACAAAACTGCAATCAGGCAGCAAGTTTCCACACAAACAGAGTTTGAATTAATGTGTTGTTCAGATAGACGGGTCCCATTTATTATCACTATCTTTGACCTTACCAGGAAATTGTTTTTCAAACTGTATAAGTTAAACTATCCATCTAAAATATCAAACCCCGCATGAGCTATGAGAGTGTAGAAGCAATAAAGTAATAAACAAGAAAGTGATCACTTTTAGTTTTTATTATTTTTTCTACCCAGAGTGCTACAAACACATGGATTATGCCTCAGCATGCAGTTTGAAGGTATATTGAGCAGAAGCAGCTTTACATTAAGGAAAATAAATATCCCTTCTCCAAAGCTGAGGGTTTAATTACTTTTTAAATGTTTTTACAAGCACTTATAATTCTTTACATTATTGTTCAGAAGAACCATTTGTGCTGCCGTGTAAAATGAGTATTAAGGGAAATGTTATATCAAATAATTTCTTCTTTAATGGATTTTGTAGATAATCTATTACAACATGTAGCTTTGTTAACCAGACATTCATACCCTATACGATCATTTATACATTAAGCCTTGGCTCAGTTCAGCATTTCTTCTTTGCCCATAGGTGAACCCTTACACCCTGCGCTTTGAAGGTACCTGGGAGACCAGCTTCGACAAGAGGATGGCATCCAACGCCTTCATGGCGTGTGGTGTGCTTTACGCTGTGCGGTCTGTCTACCAGGACGATGACAGCGAAGCAGGCGGCGATCTAGTGATGTACGCCTACAATACCAACCACGCCCGCGAGGAGCCTGTCAACATCCCTTTCCCCAACCCCTACCAGTATATTTCCTCTGTGGACTACAACCCTCGAGACAACCAGCTTTATGTCTGGAACAACTATAATGTGCTACGTTACCCGCTGGAGTTTGGACCACCAGACCCCACCACGGGTAAGGAGTGATCCCACAGATACACAATGTGTGTGTGGAGTACTAAAGAAGCTTGTGGCATGCACATCTCTTTCAGAGGAACATTTGCTTCTAATCTATAAGTATGATACATTTTGAGTTTGTAAATTGGTGGAAACTAAAAGGTTATTACAAAAAAGTATGCATATGTTTCCTCCCATTATACTTGAGATGGAGGCTTTTTAGTATTTGCTGAGCTCAAGCTGGAACGGCCTATAAGGGTTAACATCACACAAGTTGGTAATAAGGTATTATGGTAGCATTGATTTATTCATAGAATATTTGAAATTGAGAATTACTATTGGACAGTATGATACTAAGTAAAAAAAAGTAATGTCCGATTAAGTTGTAAAACCCTTCTGATTGTTGATATTAAGAGTATTAACTCTTGACTCTTCAAAGAAAGTAAAACTCTCTGCTCTTGACTCTACAGCAAATATTCTGAGTAGAAATATTATGAGTGTACTTTATAGACCTCACACTGTTTTCTTCCAGAGGAAATTACTTTGATTAGAAATTTACAGATTTATAAGACATGTTCTTGCCATGACTGCATTTCGCTCATGATTATTTGATATTCGCAGAACATGAAGTTACGAAGAAGAACCTTTTAGAGTGTTTGTTTGATTTAGTGAAAAAAAGATGCTTTTTTGCTTGATCAGGGAACACTTCAAACAGCCCGTGCAGAATGTGTTTGTGACTGTTTCTTATCTGACATTTGGGTTCCTCAGATATCAAATCATTGTATTTCCATCCCCAGCCATAGTTACAGTAAAGAGCAGCCTCTCAGGTATGACTGCTGTAGCACTTCATATCAACTTCCCTGTGTCATGGATAATGAAAAAGTCATTCTGAAATGATAAGGGGGAGGATGAAATGAGAAGACCACACTGCATTTTGGCAGTCCATCAATATGAGAGGGAGGTTTGGATGTATTGTATATCTGAGCCGCATAAAGGCCTGTATGAAGCTCGGATTAGGCCCAGAGAGAGTAGAGAGGCAGAGACACACGGGCGGCGGCTCAGCGTTTGATCAGCTAGGATTTTGTAGTTGTGATGTGTTGCTTTTATCTTCGCATTAGGTTTGGTTGTTAGTGATGGTGACTTCTCTGATACATTTGATCAATTATTTACTTCTCCCTGACTTGTGATGATGCCTTCTCTCCATCTCCTCCCCTGCTTCTCCTCGTCTCTCTGGAGAGCAGGCTTTGAGAGGCTCAAAAAAGTGTTTGTCACCCCAATTATTGTCGGGATAACTTTTGAACTCAACTTCTGAGAGACATAGTACATTCATATGCATGTGTCCTTCACTCTCTTGATCTTTTTTTTTGGCTTTTGCTGTCAGGTTTTGCTGCTCACTAACAAATTCCTTACATCCTTTTATAACTCTCTAGATGTCTCTCACTCACTCTGGGTGTCATTCATAGCCTCCAACTCTGTCTTCTCTTCTCTCTGTATTACTTGGGTTACCTCAGGCCCTCTGACCACCACCCAAGTGACCACCACTCTTCCAGCCAGGCCCTTCACCTCCAGTGCCAGTCCCTCTACCGCCCGCCCCGTGGTCCCCACCTCTCGCCCAATCGGCTCCATCAACAAGCACCCTGATCTTCGACCGATCACAGCCACTGTGCCTGTCACCCGCCGTCCACCCCGTCCTCCTCAAGGCCCGGAGCCCCATGTCTGTGAGGCCAAGCTGGTCCGCGGTGTGCAGTGGCCCACCACGCAGAGAGGAGAAACAGTAGACCGCCCATGTCCCAAAGGATCTCTAGGTGAGGACATCTGCATGTGTGTATTTTTAAACTTGTGTGCATTTTTTCCACTCCATGAAACAAACAACATGGGTGTTACATGTTGTGCTCACACAGTTTGTCCTCCATGCATGTCGGTGCTCGTGCGTGCAATATATGTCTGTGCATGTGCCCAAGTGATCAGCATGTTTGTGCTTTCACACTTGTTATTTTCCGCTGTTGTCTTCTTCTGTCCCTTCGCCGGTCCCACCAGCAGGCACAGTCCCCGAGGACTCACAGATGAAAGCCCGTCCTCCACAAACGAAAGGCTCATCTCCCACAGAAACAGAGCTGATTGAAAGTGGCGAATAATAAAATGAAAGGCTAGACAACACAGGCTTCACCTCCCTTCATGCTAGCTTCTATACCTCTAAACATGCAACCATCAAAAAGCTCTCTTTAGTCACAGAAAAAAGATGTCTCCCTCCATCTTGCTCTCCAAGGCTCACTTTCGCTGTTTCTGTATGTTCTCTCTGCTAAAACAGCAGTAACATTAAATTAGCAGCTGGCTTAATTGCCGTGTCTTGGCAGAGCTCTCAAACCCAATCTGTGGTCGATGGAGGAGAGTATAGAGAAAAGTGGGAGAGGGGAGAAAAAAATCAGTGGGAGAGAGAAAAAAGGGGGTATGAAATGCAACGCCACATCTGCTCTGATCCTTCAACAACTGTGAAGCATTGTTGCATTGTCTCTGTCATCTCTGCTCTTCTGTTGTGCTTCTATCTCTCGCTCTGTCTCTCTATGGTCCCTCTTCTCCTCTTTTCTCTGCCTTGTCTTTGTGACTTGACGTTGGTTATGTGTGTTAGCAGCAGCAGATAGACCCTCTGGTTTTATCCCTGCGTGGTGTCCTTTCTCTGAACCCTTGTAACTAAAGAGAAAACCTAGCTGGAAATGAGGGTTAGTGGAAGGTGCTTCCCTGTGTTTTTATTTGACAGTGAGGGATCATACCTGATGTCTTTGGTGTGTGTAAATGTTATGTGGTGTGTCGGCACATGTTCCTTTTTAGACCGTTCCTTTTAGAGCATGAAAGCCTGTTCCTGCCCAGCCATCTTCTTCCTCTCTCTTCCCTCACTTTCTAACTGTCCCACACTCCATTATTTAACCGTTTCTACTTCTGACCCATTTTCTCTAAGACTTTTTACTCTACCTCCTCCCTCCTTCTTCCCTCTCATCTTCAAACACTTTGAGTATTACATTTTTAAAATTTATTTCATTCCATTTTTCTTGAGTTTGAAATCATACCTTTTTTTGTGCTCATCCCTCTCCTCCACACTTCCCCCTTTAATTGCAGACACCTAACGCTTATTATCTCTCCATTACTTCCCCCTCCTCTGTTTCTTCTCCCTCTGCTCCTCTCCAGGCATTGCTTCGTTCCAGTGCTTGGCGGAGCAGGTCACGTGGAACCCGCGGGGTCCTGACCTGAGCAACTGCACCTCCCCGTGGGTCAACCAGGTGGCCCAGAAGGTGAGACCTGGAGCCACACACCCTGGCCATGGGCCTGTCCCCTTCCTCTGCCCCACTGCCCCGACCATCCTCCCTATACACCTCCACACACACATTAACATATCTCCAAGGCTGGCCTGATTAAAATACAGACTAATTTCAACTGGCCCTTCATTACAAAGCATCTGCTCTTGATATTTAATTAACTCTCTTTATACTTAAATTACAGCTAGGTAAAATGATTTTTAAAAATCATACTGAAGGCCTCACAGCTTGCAAAGTACTCTGCCACTTCCGTTTCTATATAATGCATTATACCTGTGCAGTAGCTAAACATCATGGTTTCTAGATGATGTACAATGATTTTAACTTACCTCACTGCTATTTAAATTGCCCAACTGTGTTATTGTATACACTGTAGTAATCTGATTAATCCACAATTTAGGCAGTAATCAGATGTCAGAAAAGCCCACATAAATGTGAATTAGGAGTAAACTGGTTAACGTGGATACATTTCTGCAGGAGAGAACCCTGATTATTTTGCCATGCGTACCCTTTCTTAAAGGTTTTTTAAGTGTGTGCATGTGCCTGGAAGGGAAAGTAGCATCACGTTGAAAAGTAACATTGTTGGAAGAGTCCATTACACCTTCTCCTTTTGGCAAAAATCAATTGCAATTGCAAACTGATTGTTTAGGGTGTGATTTGCAATTGAAACTGCACTAAGGAGAATAAAAACCTCACAATGTGTTCTACAAGGTCCATCTTTGTTTACAATGATGCGAGAGGGGCTGATAATAAAGATCCTTTTTTCGGAGGGGGTCTGGGGAAATCTGATTGCTGAACAAACAAGCAGCATGCAAACTCAAAACATGTGATTCCTTCCAGTGTTAGTGCCTGTAAACATTTAACAGATTGAGTTTTCCAACCCCTTTCAATATGACTCCAGTCATGAAAGCAGATCTGTTTTATCATCCTTATACTACCACTGTATGTAAACATGTATGTGTTTGTGTGTGTCCATGTGCAGATAAAGAGCGGTGAGAATGCTGCCAACATAGCTGGAGAGCTGGTGAACCACACACGCGGTCGGATCCAGGCTGGAGATGTCAGCTCGTCCGTGCGACTGATTGAGCAGCTGCTGGACATACTGGATGCCCAGCTTCAGGCCCTGAGGCCTGGAAACAAGGAGTCAGCTGCACGAAACTACAACAAGGTAAAAGTGTACACACACGCCCACGCCTATATTTAAGTCAAGCATTAGGAAAGGACGCTGAGGTTAATGTAAATTTACCCCCCTAGTGCACATGCAAGGACGAGTGAGTTTTTAATTTACAGTTTTTTTTGTTTAGCTGTTTAATTCTTCGTTTTCTCCCTTCCAGCTCCAGAAGCGAGAGCGGACCTGTCGAGCCTACATCCAGGTAGCTTTTCTCTTTTATCTGCCTGCTTTACATGCCTGTGGAGTAGGACTGCTCTGTGACTTAGAATAACTGGGGGAAGATAAATCCTTGAGTAGACTGGGTTTGTGGATGAGATTCCTTTGGCTCAGTGTTCTGTATTATGATTTATATTGCCTTTTGGAATCATCACTTATAAAATTTCTGGTTTGTGCTGAAGAGCAGTGTGAGTAAGTTTTGGTATAACTCCTGGCAGACATCATATACAGTTTTTAAATGTTGGTGTAGTATTTCCTAGAGCAGTGAAAGCTGATTTGTAGTTTTTCTATTGCTCATTGTGTACATATCCTTGAAATATGGGTTCAGCTAATGTGGAAGTCATCTGTCTTTGACATACTCTTGGCTTTGTTGGACCGTTATACAGCCTAACTGTAATATTGGCATTGACCTCATTGTGCTGCACAGTAAGGTACAATATCTGCGGCTCTGTGAAAATGTAATTTGACTATGGTATGAAAGGCAACAGTTTGTGTTACTACACCCTTCTGTGCTTTTTCAATATTTGTGCAATATCTCTGGTTCTGAGAGCTGTAATGTAATATCATGAAAAGGCCTTGTGTATGCTCCTCTGTAATGATGAAATGCGGCACTCTGCAGCACACAGTCTTTTGTGTGTCTTGACCTGTCTGCAGCGTTCTGTAATATGACACCACATCTTCTGATCTCTGTTGGTGCACAATGAATGTAATGGCTGCTGTGTAGTATGTAACTGGCCGTTATTTTTTGTCACATACCCACGCTGTTCAGAGTAAAAAAACAAAAACACCCTTCGTCTTTAGCGTAGCGGACAGGGTGCATTCTGATGCTAAATTCATTTTGTTAACGGCAATGCTCTTTATTCCACGCAGCAGTCAATCCTTCATTTTGAGAGGCCTGAGCAAGAGAATTACATGATTCATCAAGCAGGCTACTCCAATAAATTGGATAGCTGATACAACCATCAAAATTGCCATTAAATGAATTGTAAGTGTGAAATAGAATGGTAATATGTCTGACATAGCATAGTAATAAATGTAGTACAGGGAAGTGGTGAGTTTCTAAGAAATTGGAATAGTGGAGACTTTGTACCTTGAAGTGGTCACGTAATATGTTTACACTTTATTATATGGTACAACAAAAAGAGTAATTACCAAGGAAAGAAAGAAATGAAGAACTAACTGATAATTACTGAATAGCTAATTAACAGCTAATAGCACTTCCTGAAAGCTGAGAGCAGACTGCTAGACACTGTGTCGAGAAGCAGTGTCTAATGATTAGTCACTAGATATTTGTGAATCTGCATACTAAACACTTTCTTAATGAATTGTTCTCGATTTTCTTAGAATTGTGTACGAAATGGCACAAAAACAATAACTAATCATTACTGCCCTATTATGAACATGGTATTTTGTGTCCCCTTGTGTGCAGTAATATTAGTTGCTCAGAATGCATCTTTACTTCATGATTATCTTAACATAACTAACATTTTTTGTTTCCTCAAGTACTGTAAAGTCGAGCAAAATCCTAATGAACTGCGAAAAAGCTACTACTTTTTCAGTGCAAATGAGCTATCAGTTCAAGAATGACACAAGGATAAGAATTCTAAAAAACACAATTTTTTCAGAGCATTTACATGTGCTTAAATATTCACATCGTATCTGTAACTACGTATGAGCTATTCATTAATTATCAATAAGTTTGTTACTCGTTCCTTGTCAACTACTCAGGATTTTGCATACCTTGTTGAAAAGTGTTCCCAGTAATAGTAATGAATGCTACACATTCTGCATGTGCCAGGCGGTGGTGCAGACAGTGGACAACTTGCTGCGTCCGGAGGCCCTGGAGTCGTGGCAGGACATGAACAGCACGGAGCAGGCCCACACTGCCACCATGCTACTGGACGTCCTGGAAAAAGGAGCTTTCCTGCTCGCCAACAACATGTATGGGAATCGCTTTTCCGACCGAGCACCCAGCATTGGTAAGAAAACAGTATTAATGGTGTCAATTATGGTGGATGTGTGGATGAACCACAGTTTGGACCACCTCCGGGTTGTGACTCTCATTCTCTTGGGTGTTTTTTTGCATCTTTGACAGCGCAGAGGTTTTCATAAAATGTTTGCGTGCTGTGTTTCCACCAACAGATCTCGAGGTGCATGTTCTAAACACAGAGATGGACCTGCAGGACTTATCCTTCCCACAGAACTATGCCAGTGACAGCACCATCCAGCTTTCAGCTTCCACTATCAAACAGTACAGTCGCAACGGTCAGCAGCCCTTAACCCCACCCCCATCCTCACCCCTGAAAAATTGTACTCTCCCGTGCAGCCCACTCTTATGTTTCCATTTGCATTTTCATGCAAGCTTAAAACAATCTGCATGCAGTTGACTTAGTTATTGGTTCATAATAATAGGCTAATCAGATTAACAAAAGTGCTGAGACAATTTCTTTTCTTGATGGTTTCTTAACAGCAGTCTTAATAGAATAGCTGGGGAGGCGTGTAGATTACAATCGGCCCCAGTCTGGCAGAGCAATCTCAGCACTCCCTCTCTTCTCTCTTCCCCATTCCATTCCCTCGCTCCGTCTCTCCGCCATCTTATCCCCCTCTCTCATCTCTCTTGTTTCTAACCCCCCCCCCTTCTTTCTGTCACCCCCCTCTCCATCACTCCCCTCCTCCCTCCATGGCCCCTCATCCCATACCCTTTTCTGTTTTCTGTCTCCGCTCGGCTCTGCAGTGGGAACGAGATTAGAATGATTGAAACAAACGCACATGAAATATTCATATGGAATAATAAGAGATCTGTGAATGCTTGAGGGATGAATGTTCCATTGCCCTCCACATTAAATCTCGCTCTCTTCCACCAGTCAAAATGAAACGGTCCTTACCATCATTCTAACCTTCACTAACTCCCTCTCTCTGTCTCCCTCTCGCTCACCCTGTCACTCCCCACTCTCTATCTCTGTCACTCTCGCTGCCATTACCATATTATGCCCCCATTTCTGTACCCCCCCGCCTCCTCCTTTGTTGTTCTGTCTCTATCTCCCTTTTCATATAACATCTGCCTTTTTTGCTTCCTTTTCTTTTCTTTCATTCTCTCTTTTCATCTTTCTGTGTTTCTCTGCCTCCATGTGCAGGACAAGTCAAGGTGGTGTTCATTCTATATAAAAACTTGGGATCCTTCCTGTCCACCGAGAACGCCACAGTGAAGATGGAAGTGGAGGGGCCAAGCCACGAAAAGAAGCGCCTGGCCGTTAACTCCCATGTAATTGCTGCCTCCATCAACAAAGAGTCCAGCAGAGTATTTCTCACTGAGCCGGTGGTCTTCACACTCAAACACCTACAGGTGGCCTAATTCAGTCCTTATCATGCTTAATTTACATTGTGACACATAGACTCCCATCACCATTTTGCATCATCCCTCTCTTTGTTCTTCTTTTTCCGCAGTTGGAGAATTATTACACTCCAAATTGCTCCTTCTGGAACTACTCTGAGCGCTCCATGACGGGCCAGTGGTCGTCGCAGGGCTGCAGGCTGCTGGACACCAACAACACACACACCACCTGCTCCTGCAGCCACCTCACCAACTTCGCCGTGCTCATGGCTCATCATGAGCCCGATGTAAGTAAACAAGGGCGTGGCAGACACACGGTTAAAATGGAAGTAATTTATGCAGACGTTCATTCGTGCAAGCATTAGTGTTTGCTCACTCTCAGTCACACACCCTCACGCACATGCACATTAATGTACCCTCTCAAGGCTGACAAGCTCTTTGTTTTGAATTTTCTCTTTTCCTTCTTTCACTCCGAAATTCAGGGAGGCACATGCTTACAAATTCATGTCCTGCTACTTCTAGCTGACATTCACATGAATTTGAATGTCATGTATTTTTTTTCAGGACGTCTTGTCTCTTGTCTCTACACTTTAGCTCCTTGCATATATTTACAAATATTAAATAAAGCAATTTTGCTCTTTCTCTCCCCTCCCCCGTGTTCTGTCTATCTATCCCGCTATTGTTTCTTCCTGCCACTATTCTCCCATCTATCTCTGTACTCCTCATCTCCCATTCCGCTGTCTTATCCTATATTTTTCGCTCTCCATTTGTCTCATTCTGTTGTGTATCTATGTCCCCCTGCCCTTTCTCTTTCCCCCATTCCTCGCTCCACACTCTCAACCCCCCATCTTTTGTTTACGCTACACCACCCGGATCTCAGTACCAGGGGCGAATGCACGAACTGATCCTGTTTGTGATCACCTGGGTGGGGATTGTCATATCCCTCGTGTGTCTAGCCATCTGCATCTCCACTTTCTGCTTCCTGCGGGGCCTGCAGACCGACCGCAACACCATCCACAAGAACCTCTGCATCAACCTCTTCATCGCCGAGCTGCTCTTCCTCATCGGCATCGACAAGACAGAATACCATGTGAGTTTGTAGCCACACGCGAGGATGTTAGGTTCTCACTCATGAACTGGGTTTTTCTTGTTGTTTTGGAAAGGAAATATATTACTAGATTTTTACTGCTCTTTTAAAAAAAAAGCACTGCAGTACATCCCCTCCTTTACAACTCACTTGATACACCTGTGCCCCTCATGAAAGTGGCTCACAAGATCAGGTAAGTTTTTGTATTTTCCAGCTTAGAAATGACATAGAGCGTTATAGTACAGCATAACACAAGTGACAACGTTTTTATTGAATACTGACTCTGAAACTAAAATTGAGGCAGTGTGTCTCTATAAAACATTTACTGCATGGAGTAATGAATTACCACTCAATAATATGCACAGAGCATCATCCAGGGGGCAGCTTTTCATTTTTCCTCTGTGAATGTCCAAAACTACTACCTGATAGTGACTCTGTTCTTTCCTCTCCTGTTTTTCACTCAGTTATATGCCTTAACCTTAACTGTTTCTCCTCCTTCATCTTAATATTTTCATTCCTACCTCTTCCTCTCCTCTCTGTATTCTCTCCCTCGCTGCTATCCTCAGATTGCCTGTCCCATCTTTGCTGGCCTTCTGCATTTCTTCTTCTTGGCTGCCTTCTCCTGGATGTGTCTGGAGGGTGTGCAACTCTATCTCATGCTGGTGGAGGTCTTTGAGAGCGAGTACTCCCGCAAAAAGTACTACTATCTGTGCGGCTACTGCTTCCCCGCGCTGGTGGTGGGCATCTCTGCGGCCATAGACTACAGGAGCTATGGGACCAAGAAAGCGTACGTGTGAAGACAGGCCTTTTGCACCTGCAGATTGAGAAGTAGGATTATGCTATTCCCCCAGCTGGAAATGTAATATGCAGTGCTGTGTGAACGGCTCTTGCACCTCCCCGCGGACTGGCTTTTCTGAACACACTTAGCCAAAGCCTGATGATTAGCCTTCATGAGATAATCCGCTGAGACAGGGAAATACTGTGTGTGTGCATGCCTGCCTGTGTGTGTGCACGTTTCTGTGTGTGTGTTTGTTCATACGATTCGTTGCGCGTAACTCTCTCTTCTCCTCTGTGCCACTCCAGATGCTGGCTGCGAGTGGATAACTACTTCATCTGGAGCTTCATTGGACCCGTTTCATTTGTTATTATGGTATTAGCTTTACTGTCAGACAGTATTATTCCCTTCTCTATTTTGATCACCCAGCCAAACCAAAAGTATTTCACCACGCTTGCTTTGTGAGGTTATTAAGAGTGCAAAGGCAGTATTTTTGGAGCAGACTGTAAAGTTCACTACACATTATTTTGATTATTCCTATCTTCTCTCCTCAGCTTAACCTCATTTTCCTCATGATCACTTTACACAAGATGATACGCAACTCTTCAGCACTCAAACCTGACTCGAGCCGCCTGGATAACATTAAGTGAGTTCATATCATTCAATGGGAGTCATACTTGAAACATGTTTTTTTTTTTCAAGAAACATAAACTTATGATAAATAAAGCACACTGTCAGATGGATTGCAAATTGATTCAGTTTCTCTGTGTATCTGTGTATCAAGTCATTATTTGTGAACATTTCCTTGTCCACTTCCTTCAGGTCATGGGCTCTGGGGGCCATTGCCCTGCTTTTCCTGCTGGGGCTGACGTGGGCTTTTGGCCTCCTCTTCATCAATGAGAACACAGTAATCATGGCCTACCTCTTCACCACCTTCAACGCCTTCCAGGGCATGTTCATCTTCATCTTCCACTGTGCCCTGCAGAAGAAGGTAACAATGCGAGAATAGACTCTGCAGAGTTACTATATATCGTGGATGTCATTTTGAATAAGCAGATGAAATGTTGTGGAGATGGATGGATGAATGGATGTGCATGTCTGATTGATATTCAGCATACATGTTCAGAGTGATTGCATTAAGTACATTTTGCTGTTGCCATGTGTTAAAAGCCTCTGTTGCTCCACATTGGGTCCAGGCTATTGAAAGTAAGTGTTTGTGTTTATGAGTGGCTTTAAAACCTGCCCACTGTGCCGGTGGTGTTATTTCTTTATAGGTCCATAAGGAGTACAGTAAGTGTCTGCGTCACTCCTACTGCTGCAGCCGCACCTCCACCACCAGCTCCCACGGCTCCCTGAAGAACTCGGGCCTGCGTGCCAACAACCGCTACTACAGTGGCAGCCAAGCTCGCCACGCAGCGGCCCACAGACAGGTGCGGGCAGGACAGACCAACACACATAAATGATGGCACACACAAAGCAGTATGCAGGCGCACCTGCTCATCTTTACACATCAATCAGACCTCTGTTGAGTTTTAAAATTGTGTTTTTCTTTGAACAAATGAAAAGAAAATCTGCCTGTACGGCAAAATGATTTCACTTGTTTTCAGTGGAAATCAGCTTGTTTCAGTTGGAATGAAACAAAAAATCAATTGTCTTGAATCAAATGACTCTCTTGATACAATCTGACTGTCAAAAAGGGTGTCCAAACTAAATAAATAGGTTCGGAAAATTTCCTCACCATGCTGGTATATTTTTCCCTTGTTTAAAAGGTCTGTTATGTAAGACTCTGAAGTACGAAATGAGTGAATCTGCGGGGGTTTGATTGCTGATCAATACCAATGACTCACCGATTACTTGGCGAAGCACTTGAATTGACTTACTTGCTTAACTTACTTTTCAGCCCACAGTCACGTTTTCATTAGCCAATGATGTGCAGCAAGTGAAACACCGGTGTTATAATACATTTTGTTCTCAGTGACAGAGCAGTATTAAAGTATGTTAGATCGTGATGTATGATGTGTTCATTAGACATTAATCAGCCGGCATGCTCACTTCTGTGGTGAAAATGTTGCTTTTTTGTTTCTATCTATTACTGGCAGCCGTGTGCTTACCAGAGTAGATGACTCATTAATAAAGACATCCTTTGAAGTGCATGTACTATATATAGACACAGGCACCATACAAGGCAAGACTGTGCATGATGGCATATGTGCAATGGCACAGACACATAAGGTACACACACACATTGACATTGACAACAAACAAGCTTTCCCACAATGTAATAAGATGCTTTCAAACAACAATTGTATCAGCTCCTGCGATCATGTCTTACACATCTCGAGTTTATTAGCCCCCCTCGTGATAACATGACATAGCTGTGTGCCTCTTTACCCAACGCCTCAATCTCTTTGTCTGCCGTGTTTGCCTATTGTTCTTTGCGGATTAGAGCGAGCCCCACAGTTTTGATTACAGCAGCCCCACTGAGTTACAAAGTCTACCCGCCGAGTTTCTATATTTAACTTGTTGTCTGTTTGCTGCCACTCACTGCGCTCTGCTCCTTCTTCCAGAGTCGGATCCGCAGGATGTGGAACGACACGGTTCGGAAGCAGACGGAATCTTCCTTCATGGCGGGAGATATCAATAGCACCCCGACACTCAACCGCGGTGAGGCCTCCCTCTATCACTGCTCTGCTTCCCCTCTGTTAATATAGCACACTTAAATGCACACAGACACACACTCATATAGACTTACAAAATAAAGCATGGGAATAGAGTGGACAGAGCCAAGGCAGAGCACTGTTATTAAGAGTTAAATGTGCTCATATAACATAGTATATGTTGTCATATATCAAGTATACACAATGATGAATGCACACATGTCTGGTGTATTAGGGTTAACTATTGATTCTGATTCCCTTGTAGCCAGCAAACAGCAGTTAACAGCAGCAGTAGCTTAAATTGAACATATTGTTGGAGGCTGGTTGGTGAGTGGTGGGCTTCAGTTTGCAATGCAGTGGCAGCCACTGGTCAGTGAAAGCACTTAGCAGCAGCTGAAATATATGGACCTCAAACGCTCCATATGTATTGGCTAAACAGGTACGCATGTACTTGATTACAATGTAAAGATGGAGCATTTGCGTTCTCCTGGCATTTGTAGATGTGAAGTCTCTCTATGAGCTGTAGGTGAAACTCACTCACTCACAGGATCACGATTAGCTAGGCGCACTACAATGTTTGCAGTCATGTGATTCTGATGACACTCAAAATTCAAAATGAGGCAGGAAGTTAAAGGCAGAATGGCTGAGATGGAGGAAAGCCCGCACTGTGCTAGTTGTTGTTTACTCATTGTGTCATCCCAGCCGATGTGTGTGAAGACCTTTGACCTGTGAGTCAAAAGTGTTACCTATTCAGTGTCCGACCAACTGTGAAATATGTTCATCAGTTCTTGAGTTACAGTCAAAAACATGTTTTGTAAGGTCACAGTGACCTTGACCTTTGACCACAATTCCATTCAGTTCATTCTTGAATCCAAGTAGGCGTTTGTGAGAAAGTTGAAGAAATTCCTTCCCGGCGTTCCTGAGATATCACATTGGACGGACAACCCACAAACATAACGCCTCCGGCCACGGCTATTGCCGGCATGGAGGCACAAGAACATAATTTGAAGAAGGACTGAGACAAATAATCAATATCACAATATATTGTGTCATGGTCTCTTGCTGTAAGTGTGGCACTTTCTGTTGCATTACCAAACCAGACATATTTTCTTTTTTCTGCTAATATAGGTTTGATTTCCCCCTTGTAAAAAATGTTCTTCCTATTTAGGAGGATATTTTCCAAATATCCACATGTCTAGCAATATAACATAGAATTGAATGTGTTGTGATACCATCATTCTAGCAAAATGTTGTAATAGCAGTGTGCCATGAGTTAACCCGAGATTTCCAGCCCTAGTTTGAACTCTTCTCAGCCTTTTATAGTTGCATGGGATCAATCACATCCAAACACACATCCATATCTTCTTTGCCTGAGTGCAGTGACGCATGCAGTCCCCTCTGAACTCCACACAGCACATGAATAGGGCACTAGCAATTACTTAAGACCTGGAGATGTGAAAAATGTGTGTGGAGTCACTGATTGTCTCCGCCTCAGCAACTGGTGGCGTCACCGCCGCAGCCATCAGTGACACAGAGACGATCAAGGTTGGCTCAGGTTCCGGGTGGGGGGGTGTTGTGTTGATGATGGCACAGAGGCAGTTGCTAAATCAGCCGTCACTCTCTATGCTAATTTCATCCATTTTCTTTTTAATGAACTGATTAGCTTGTGAGCGAACAGGGGGTAATTATTCTAATTGAGGAGAGTGACAGGAGCAAGGCAGGGGGTGAGGAAGAGGGGTGCTATGAGTGAGCTGGATAGATGAGAGGTGTGTGTGTGTGTGTGTGTATGTGTGTATGTCTGTGTGTGTGTGGGTATGTGTGGTCGGGCGGGTCGGTTTCCGGGGCTTTTCTTCACGATAGAGCAATCACCAGGCCTGGTGGAGACACAATGGGGATCATTCCATGTTGCGCTGTCAAACACAAGCAACTGTGCTGTGAAGCCTTTATTTTCTGTGCTTCTGAGAAAAGTTTGTCAGTTGGCAGAAAGTGAAAGACGAAGGGTAGTGCGGGAGGGAGGGAGAGGAAAAGAGAGATATAGAGAGAGGCGCTATCATGGAGGAGTAATTAAAGAGGCCGAATCTGGAGAAGAGACGCTGCGTCGTTATCACTGGCATCTCGGATCTCTTTGATTTCTCCACTTCACTTCTTCATGAACCACAATCTCTTCCTGACAATAGTAATGTGTCCAGAAAAAAAAGGCGTGCAGTACACACACACACACACACACACACACACACACACACACACACACACAAAGCCTCCCATGATTCCCCTTGCCCTACTTTCTCTCCCCACTTAAAGCTACTTCCTTTAATTTTCTACAGGGTATTCCTATGAGGTACACAAAGACAACTAATCCCAACTAATTTGGTGTTGTTTGTAACAATTCTGGCATGAGGAACTGCCAGAGAATGGAGGGAGAGGGGTTTGTGTGGCATGCCAGAAAGATGGACAAGGGGAAGTCTAAGAGGAGGAAAAAATGACAAATAAATAGCTGTGTGTGAGTGCATATTTTATTTTATTTTTTTGGAATTCCCAGCTCCCTTGCTGTGTGATGAACGGTAGGCGTGAGACCTGAAGGTTGCACTTTGCCTTGGACTACTCTCCGTCATGCTGTCCTATTTTTAATTTCATGGCATTTCTGTTCGAGTTGCCTCAGGCTGGAGCCATACATGGGCATTATACAACATTCTCAGTGTGCCATTTCTTTGAATTATATTTGTCTTGTAGTGGCATTCACATTTCACTGGGAAATTAACTGTGTTTCAATGGCTGCACCCCTAGACTACATAATGGCATGCATTACTGTTCTCCCCCATCTGACTACATTGTCAGGAGCCAACAGAGAAAAAAAAAGAATGGCAATGCTCCAAACAGTACCTTTCCACTGCAATTGTATTTTTACTCAAAGGTTACAATCAGCCTGCATAAACATCGAGGAGAACACTGTGAAATGCATTACTCCATAAAGCACCGGCAAAACAAAAATAGCCCCATCTGAATAAACAGTAAATATTTTTATGATTCCAGATGTTATTACTGAGTCTGGAAATGGGAATTCAAAACGTTACACCTACTGTATACACTGTTTCTGCTTGTGCTTGCTTTGCATACATTTGTGGCCAAGATAACAGCCCTTTTCTGATTATGCTCATTTTTTAAATCTCTGTGTCTAGCAGCGACCATGGGCAACCACCTTTTGACGAACCCGGTGTTACAGACTCGCACTGGTACCTCTCCTTACAACACTCTGCTGGCTGAGAGCTTCACCCCGCCCTCACCTGGCGTCTTCAACTCTACAGGTTAGCTCCTCATAAACGCTCCAGTCTGTGTGTGCATGTGTGTGTATATACAGCATGCACTCGGCTTGCTGTCTTTCTGTCCATTACTCTGTCAATAGTTTGACACAGTATACACAAACTCACTACTGTATTTGAGTGTTTACACATGTGTTTGTGTGTGTGAGCCTGTTTGTGTGTTGTTTTTTTAGACTATTATATGTAGCTGTCATACGGATTCACTAGGCTGAGCAGAACAGAGCCAAACATTGCCTACAGCCTAACCAGCCATCTGGTCAGATCTTGAATCTTCATGAGAACAGCCACAAATTGATTAGAAGTTTAGCTACAGCTGTGACTGCCAGAAATCTTCAGGAGTTTTCCTGTTCCCAGACAGAAAGAGTAGTCGGCTTAAATCATGACGGCCACAGAAAGGGATCAGACAGCTCGGTGGCCAGGGACAGTCCATCTGGGTGTAGGTCAGTCAGGTGTGAGTGCTCACTGTAATTGCCTGTGAGTGTGTATGTGTGTATTTGCTTCTATCTCAGAGTGGGACTTTATAAACAGCCTCATGGCTGTTTTATCGCATTGCTGCATTCCCACACTACTCTTTGGATGCCTGCAGCTGCTGAATTAGACATGTTCTGGTAATTGCCCCACTACAGTACCAATATTCACTTGGTAATGGAGAACTATGACTGTGTGTGGCTGGTCGCTGGCTGAGTGTGCACCCGCAGAGTATCAGGCCCAGTGTCTGAGGACTGAAATTTAATGCGGCGTTTCTGTTAAATATTTTAAAGCCCCTCCGCACAATACGTCAAGCCTGATGGCCACAGGCCTGGCAGCCAAGACATTTTTAGAAGAGAGTGGGAGAGGAAGTAGGGAGAGCACTTCATTAGAATGTCTAATTACCCACACCACCACTGAAGAAGAACGTTGATTAAAGTCATACTACACATTAAATTTAAAAAATGAACACACTTCTCACTTTTTGGGCTTTTGCTTTGCTGTGTGACGGTAATTTGGGAGAAAAAGCACAACATCTTCGGCATGTTGGAGGAAGTCGTAAAATAAACATCACTGCTACTGTACAAGGTTTTTGTATGAATTATGTATGTATCCAGGTGTCACTGACAGGAGTAAATAAATATCCAGAGTATTTTATGTGGCTTAGATGTAAATGTTGAAGAAATATGGTGTCAAACAAACAGGACTTAGTCTGCATAAATCAGAGTTAATGTGACTGTGCGTGTGATAAGAGTTGGGTGTGAGAGTATGAAAGAGACAGCGAGAAGAAAAGGGGCGGATGGACAAGGATATTTTTTATTCTGTTAATGGTTCCCTTTTGAAATGTCTTAAAAATGAATACATCAAGTTAATGTTGTATCATTAAAGAACACTTACTGACTAGTGTCTTTCATTTTATTCACTCCACATTACTTTCTCTGGTGTGCACAGGAACCTTCCGTGACCCAAGTAAGTGTAATTCACCTCAGTTCACATCACTGTAAGCTACCCCAGCTTTCCTTTTACCATCTGATAGTTATTCCTCCTCTCTTACTGACACTTGCATCTGACTGTATGATAATAATGCCAAAACCCTCTGTCTTCTGTTTGTGTTTGGGTCCAGAGAGCACGTTATCTAAGGCCCGCGACCCCTGTGGGATGGAAACTCTGCCCTTGAATGGTAACTTCAACAACAGCTACTCCCTGCGCAGTGGCCCAGGAGGTGGAGGCGGGGGCAGCTGTGATTTCCTTGGTGGCGGCGGCGGGGACAGTCCCCCGCCCCTCCTCAATCCCCGTGGCTCAGAGGCCCTGGGAGGCGGAGGCATCCGACGAAACCTCTCTGATGCCGCGGCTTTTGAGAAAATGATCATCTCTGAGCTAGTGCACAACAACCTGAGAGGTGGTGTTGGAGGAGGGAGTGGAGGAGGAGGAGGTGACGTAGGGGACAGGGTGTGTGGTAGCCTGGCCAGGGGACGTCCTCATGGTGGGGTTGGCCGGGGGACAACGGGGGTTGGGCCAGAGCCGTCTATGAGCATGGATGAAGACGAAGACTTTCTGAGAGAGGGGCGGCAGCGCACCCCGCAGGATGTAGAGCTGCTCTATAAAGCTCTGGAGGAGCCCCTGCTGTTGCAGCGCGCCCAGTCAGTCCTCTACCAAAGCGATCCAGAGGAGTCGGAGAGCTACACGGCCGACCTCACCGAGAGCCTGGGCCACAGCGGCCACAGTGGCCAGAGTGCTGGCGGGCAGGGAGGCAACAGAGTGCCAGACTCCCCTGCCCGTGACTCCCTGTACACCAGCATCACCAACCTGCGAGACTCACCCTACCCCGACAGCAGTCCTGAGCCCCTGGAGGTGGTGCCTCGTTCGGCCCAGCCCCCTGAGGAGCTGTACTACAGTTCTGGGAGGCCCGCCCTGGGCTCTCGTGGGGCCCCCATGCAGACCTTCTACCAGGCCCCACCCCGGAGACCGAGTGGGGAGGGACACCAGGCTCAGGAGCCTGCCCACAACGAGGGAGACGGACAAATGCAGCTGGTCACCAGCCTGTGACTGGAGCCTAAAGGAGGAAGTTGGGGACTTATGTGATGGCCAGAGCCGCCTCCTTGCCCACCTCGTTCTCACGTCTCTCCACTTTCTGCTTGTTTGGTTGCCTTTCTTTCTCTTGACTTTTATTTAACTAACAGATGAGCAAACAGAGTGACCTTCAGGGGGAGTCGTGGCTGACTCTGCAGAATCAGCCTTTATCTTTAGCCCTCCTCCGTCATATGGAGATGAGTGATGGGTGTTTCTCTGTAGAGCATTCATCGGCTCTCTCCAGTCCCAGTCCTCCCCAGTTCCTTTGGTAAGGCCAAGTCCAGCACTCTGAATGTACCGATTCACCCCCTTTACCTTCAGATATTTCAAAACTTTAAAACTTTGTTAAAGTTTTTTTATGTAATTTTTCTTCAGACCTGCCTCCGGAGATGGGACTATCATTTTATATTTTATCTCATTTCCCTTTCGTACCATCCATAGGTCTTTTTTGAGTCATCATTTGATAGGAGTAGTTAGCTGTGGAGATGGGAATATAGTACACTATTATAACCTAAAAAATGTCTCACAGAAAGCTCTTCATTGTTGCCAAAAATATCTTTTATTGAGCCAGAACAGAAACTAGAACATTCACAAGGCAAACACACACACACACACATACGCTCACTCGTCCGGAAGTGCTCATTACTGAACATCAAAAGTGAAAACAGAACGCCATCTAAGTAAAAGGGAGCAAGAGCTTTTGTTCCGAGCAGGCAGTGGGAGCGGATTCAGTGTAGTTGCCTTCATTTTCACTTGCTGTGAATCAACGACTATGTACAGAAGTGGAGTAGAGGCAGAGACAGAGACTGAGGAGGCGCTGCACCACCCCTCCAGAGCAGGAGAACCTGCATCCATAAGACTGGCCAATCCTCTCCACTCTTCTCTCTGGTTGTTTGCTTTAGGCATTTGAAAAGTTAAATGACTGCCTTGCTATTGTTTTGAAGAGAGTATTCAATTTGTTGACTTTGGGTCTGCATCCTCTGGGGGGCTGCAAGAGCGGACTGGTGTCGCCCCCTCCCCCTGTACTTTGCTGTTAGAGCCTAGCCAGTTGAAGTGGACTTGTTTCCTGTGTGTGGTTGTGACAAGCAAGACTGCAAACGTTGCAAACCCACTGGTCGACCAATTGGTATAACCGTGTACATAGGAATCACACATGAATCTACTTTATTCCTACTATGTAAATAGAGACACCAGATGATCAAAAGCAACAAAAAGTAACGAATACTATGAAAAATGACTTCTTGTACTGCAACAAACCGACGAAAGAAAAAAATAAAATGTTTTGGAGTTTGTGACCTGAATGATACACTCTATCTCTCTCCCCCGTTGCTTGATCTCTCGCTCTTGTGCCCCAGCACTGTGCCATTCAGTGAAAAATCCTTAGTGATCGGAGAGAGAAAGGCAGAGAGAGAGACAGATTATAATGTGTAGTAGATTTTATTTATACAAATGAAAAATGGAACAAAAAAATTCCTGGCACAATTTTTATGTAATATAATCCGTTACATGTTGTTAATGTTTGACCTTTGACATTCCCTGGGTGGAATTTGCCGAAGGCAGCGGGGGGCGGGAGGTGGGGGACAAGCGAGATAGATGTCGTCAAATGTCATACTGTGCCTCACAGGCATGATAAAGCATTGTGGGGGGAACGACAACATCCATTAAGTGATTTGGTTTGCTCTTGTATTATTTGGGAGGTATAACCAGATTACATACTTTTAACAACATGGGTTTTTAGCATGTATGATAATGACATTTGTTTTGCCATCAGAGAATATTGCATTTTGCTGTTTCTTAAAGATAGTTTCAGCATCACTCCAGAGCCTAATGTGACAATTCATTAATTTCCTGTGTGCATGTGTTTGTGTGCATGTGTGTAAGTGTGAATGTGTCTGAATGGCTGGTTGTGTGTATTAAGTCTCCAGTGTGTGAGTGTGAGTGTGTGGCGTGCACCAGACATTTGTATGTGCACACACATTTGAAAGGCTATTTTTTTGTGACATGACTTGAATGCACATCAGACAAGGGGGATACTCATCTCAGAGAGCTGCCATTACTTCTCAGCCTCAAATGGAAGTTGCTCTTACCGTGGCGTTCAGGTACAAGGAGGACAGGAGAAATCAGACCGCCTTGGGAGATGTGTGATAACCATATACCATGAAAATGACAAGCAGGGTTGACCGATGGGGAGGAACATGTTTCCAATATGCCACCTTATGCAAGCGATACATTTGAGAAATTAGCTGTCAAGAGAGAGCTGCTCGTGAGGCTCCTTTCATCCAGCTGAAATCTGTTTGACCTTTAAAGAAAACTGAGAGTTTGCCTTCTTCTACGCTGTATTTATAGGTATTTCTTATGGTTTATTTATCAGTTTTTATGTATGTTTTTGGAATATTTATTCACATTGATTTATTCATGGCATTTTTTTTTTTTTACTGTCTCCCTTGTAAACCTGCGGCAAGCGAAAAGAGTGGGATGTGTGGACGGAACGTGAGCAGAAAATAGATGCATCCACTGCAGTGTGACATTTGGCTAGGGCTTGACTGTCCCACTTCTAAGAGAACCCAAAGGACAGCTTTTAGCTGTGGCTCCTGGGGCTGAAAGAGAGAGAGGGTTAAAGACAGATAAGGGAGAGGGATTACAAGGATTTGCCACCATTTATTCTTGTTATTCAAATCACTTGTGTAACGATGAAGCTCAGAAAGAAGGCCCTAGTATCATCACTTGAGCCACAGGGGGAAGATGTGCAATACTGGTTTGATGGTACATGACTCGGATTTGAGGCTGAATCTTGGAGCTGTCTGTGTTTACAAATGAAAAGACAATATGCACATGTATTCTGCTCTGCTGCAGTGCTGGACAATGTGAAGCACGAATCTTATGGCTCAGTGGTGGGGCACCGTACCGAGGCAGCACTCGCTGGTCAGCTGAGGACAACTGAATGTATTTTAACAAGCAGGACTGAAGATAAAACAATTCACTCCAGGGTGGAAGTGTTAATGGGAAACACAAGACGGCCATCATCATCTCCATCCTCATCATTCTCATCGCCATCATCATTAACTCCATCCCTCCCTCCATTGTATTTGACATAATGTGCTGATGCCGATCTCTGCTGCTCAGCTGGGACCCGCCCCAGGGAGAAGCACTGTTTAGACAGACACTCCCCATGAGAGGAGGAATGTGCGTCACCTTGGGCCTGCTTCTCTTTTTTTCCAGCACCTCCCAGCTTCTTCTCTTTTCCTCCCTCTCCCCCCATCTCATCCACATTTTAATATCAATCTCAATGGACTCCATTAGTGCAGCACTTCTTTGAGAGTGTTAATTTGTTTTGTCAAAAGCTTTGTTTATCCCAGATTAATATCTCAATAAACAGAGGAGTGCTGTACTGTGGTAAATGATAGTGATTATACAGTAGAAGGTCTGCGGCCCATGCTGTTGGACGGAGGCTCACACAATGAAAGTTTCTCCATCATTCAAAGCCCTCCAAACCTCTGATTACAATAATAACACTGTGGGTACTAATTTACTGCAGTGAACTCACCCTCACTCTCTTTTCTGCTCTCTGTTTCTCTCTTTTTGCAAATGTGTAACACAATTCCCATTCCATGATGGTGGCAAGCCTGAAATGCTTCTTCTCCAGTGGTTAGGTGGGAAGTTGTTTAAAAGGTGGGACGCCCAACCTTTGACACAGTGCTGTCTCACCCCTGCAGCTTAGTGTCAGTGGAGACTGAGCTGTGGCATTGTTCAGTCTATCATTAGACAGCAGAGGTCCCAGCAGGCCTACAGTCCGTTTACTTGCATTTGACCCTTTCACACACACAGCCTTTTGGGTTTTTTTCCCTTTTCTTACCAGTGATTTTTGTGGCGCATATCACACCAGGAGGGCGGTTGGGAAGAGGGGGGGCAGGGGGGTGGCAGGATACTGGTGTGTGAGTTCAGCAGCAGAGGAGCAGAGGAGCAGAGGAGCAGAGGGTCATTATGTCTGCAAAGACTGGCCCAAGAGGGGACAGAGCAGGGATGCAGCAGAGATGTCACAGATGTCACAAATTCATAGCCATAGGCAGTGAGAGAGAAGGCTGTGCAGGGCTGGATCTGAAGATAAGGAGATGGATGTGCTGCTTTGTTTCAGATGGCTCTCTGTTGGTGGTTTGCAGTCCAGAGGTTATCACTTTATTGTTTAAATTGATCAAGCTGGTATGTCAGATCTCAAGATTGTTCATATAATAAAACAAATCTGCCTGTAGAGGAAGAAAGATGATGTGATTGTTATTTGGTCTAATGGATGCTTCCTTTAAAAAAAAATGTGAAAATGAATCCACTGCCGCATCAGCCGATTAAATCCAGATTTTTAGAGTGCTAACAAATGCAACAGGATTTTCCTATAGAGATTTTTAAAAAGCAAATGTAAACAATGATAAAGTAGTACTATTTTGTTATTGGTCTCTTGTTACGTGTCCACATGACTGCTATACAGTACTTAAAGCGTACATTTAAGAATATGTAGGGGTATGGCATAAACCCAGTGATGAAGATTGTGCTGTTTCTTGTTTGTGTTGGATATGTGTCCGTGGAGCTGTGCCAGCAATTCAGGCCAGCTGCCATCTTTGATGCAGAGGCTGGGACCAACAACAGAGGGGCTTTTGGATAGGATGGGGTTCTCCAAATGCTGAACATGTGAGGCCCATTCTACATAGAGACCCCAAGGTCCAAAACCAAAACAAACATATCTTTTGACACACAGACATATATACAACACAAATCTTCAGTCAGATTTGGTAGTTTTATACACTGAAGTGGAGAAAGACATGTATCTGCTGTTTACTTGTTAATATACTTCCATGTACAGCAGGCTGAATCTGTAGGCATGATTTTTTCTTTTTCTTCCTTTCCTCCACTGGGTGCACTGTCTCTGAGAGTGGGGAGGAGCTGAATTGTGCCTGCATGTGCCTGTCCGTGGCTGATATTGTCTATGGGACAGGCCAGGAAATGCTGCCCCAGACGATGTGTGTCCATCATCAGAGGTAGAATAGCTGGCTATAGCCGGTGTGAATGGGATATTCTGAGTAGCAGCTTAGGGCTGTATTAATTAGCTCAGTACAGTAGAACCTGGTCAGTATTGGACATCCCTGAAATGCTTAAATTTATGAGAATAAATGATTGGGTGCTTGTGGTTTTACATAGCAGGCTGTAGGCATGGGTAGAAATGCCATGTGGGGTTCTACATATTGCACCATTTCCAGAGCTTTCTGTGATTTCTTTTTATGAAACAGATACTTTATCATGTACCACTGAGACGTGTAAACTGAAGTTAATATAACACCTTGATTCTGTTTCTATTTTCTTTGAGGAATGGTGTTTATATGTTTTTTGTTTTGTTTTGTTTTTCTCATGGTCATTGCTTTGACAGCTGTCTGGGCCAAAGGGGATGATTTTCCTTGAGTGTTTGCGTCATTGCAGGTCAGAGCGACCTTGTATCAGCACATATTAATAAAAAACTATTGAAAATATACACCATTCATTCTTCAGGGTTTCTCTGGGAATTTCTTGAAGGGGCTCAATTGTGGTGTGTGTGCGTGCATGCGTGCGTGCGTGCGTGCGTGCGTGCGTGCGTGCGTGTGTGATGTTGTACGCTGTTGTACAGCATAATTGCTTGTGTGCTTTGTGTGGGCCAGTGTGATAAAAGCGTAACAGCACACAGAAATTATTAATCCTTTGCCGTACCATATGCATATACTCTTCAATATACCTCGTGATTCAAACTGGAAATGAAAAGACGTCTTTAAGCAATAATACGGAGGTTATGCTTTATTCATGGGCTGTTCTGCAGGTTACGACAGCATTGTGCTGCTCATCTTTGCACCATGGGAAGCCGGGACTGAAGCCAAGCAACCCAGCCCCTTCCTGAGTCAGCTCCCCTTTGAACCACACACTGTATGCATATGCAGATTTGACCTGCTGGTTGGGATGATGATTTTGTCAAACACTGGTCTCTGTCCAGTGATCAAAGAGATGCAGAAAAAAGCAAGCCGTCAGTTTAAGAGACAAAACCTGGAGCCCCAGCACTTTTAGTGACAGCGTGAGCTTCACGCACTGGGAAAGAGGAGAGGACTGGTCCCATACTAATTTGGGAAAAAAAGCAAGGCTTTGTTTCACTACAGCGACCCTAAGTCAGTATTACCGAGTCCATCTACAGTGACTCTTTCAACCATCTCATATGTATCTGTATGTACATGCAGACCTGTGGGCATACTTGCTCAGCTGGATTCAGCTTTACAAAGCATCAGTCAAGGTTAATTAATCATACGGTGTGGTGTGATCCCCGATGTACTCTTTTAATAACTGCCGTATGAATACAGCTCACTGACTTTTGAATGCAACACTGTTTGCTTGGAGCTGTCTGTTAAGCCACAACAGCACACACTAGTAAGCAACCTTTAGTACACTCCAGAGTAAGCATAAACATTGTGATCAACTAGAGATCAGTTAGGGATAACGCACCTAAGTGTCTGGGTTATTGCAGACCATCTAGCTTCCCTTAAGCCCTCTTACCCCCGATGTGGTGTGATCAGTGTTCATCTCCCACTGAGTTTTGTTTCCTTGACTGCTCATAACACCGTTAACAGTGGAGTGTGATTGGTAGCTAATTAGCCGATATCTAATTATTATGTGCATCAGAGCATAGAATATTCATCCATAATTACAGCCTCTCCCATGTACCTCTTTTTTCCATGTCATACTGTACGCTGTACATGTGTGATTACATGTGATGACTCACCCCCTACCCATCCACCCATCTGCCCAGCTCCTGCCCTGCTCCCATCTCGCTTGTGTCCCCTCAGTGAAACTCCCTGAGAGGGGAGGCTCTGAGGCCTTGACCATTCAATCACCCTCTTTTCACCAATGGTACAGTAACACTTTCACATGCTGACATACCAAACATGAGCAACAAAGCCTCTAACCCTGACACACTCGCTTCCCAGTACTTGGTCCATCTGAGAGGAAAAAAGGGTTTCTTTTTCAAGGTCATTGCACATTTATAGAAGCTTAAAATAGAAACAGACATGAACTAAGACTAAGACTCACAGCAACAGATCCCAAGAGATAGAGAAAAGAGATGTATTAAATTCAGCCTGAACTTCTGTGTGTTTGTCTGTAACTGTAATTACTATGACACATCAAGCCAAGGGGGAAACAAATCTTTTAAGTATTGTAACATACGTATATAACACAGACACTGATTGCATAAAAGAACCACACTATGGTAAACAGTACTATAATGGAGCCTTGATTTATTTGATTGATTTATTTCAATTGATTTATTTAAACAAAATTATTTTTGGCCCCACCCACAGTGGTTGATCATAAAAACACATTATGTGAAAATAACATTCACAAATTTTGAAGCTATTGCGATCTGGAATAAATACGCATTGATTGAGGTGTAGTTATGTTGCCTATGTACCTCAGTGTTGTAGGACTTATGACTATTTACTGCCCCCTCATGGTATAAATGAATAAGATTGATACTCCAGGTCTGCAGTGTTGCCTTAAATAGTTAAGAAACAAAGGTAAAAATGAGCAGGCAGTGAAATCCAGGGTGGAGTAAACCATTTATTTCATAATTCAGGACAAGAAATCATCATTTTTGAATATACCTATACCTCATTATTACTATATTTAAATTTATCAACTAATAAGCAAAAGCAATGTAACTGAGTACATAAGCAAGAAAAAAAAAACACAGAATCACAATAATATAACCTCCAAATTCACAAATGCGGCATGAAAAGCAAAGTGTGTTGTGATTCAGGAGGTAAAAATAAACAAGTTGCTAGATTATGCAGCAATAATGGAGTAAAGGCAGGCTTACTTATAACTGATTGGATAAATAAGAAATTACATGTAGAAAAGGGAAAAAAACATTATGTATTCTATTATGCATTATCTCATTAACATCATACATTCTAATGAGGCATAATTGATATAATAAACTATAATATAACATTTTATATGATACATTTGTTTAGTTTCGAAATATGTATTTATGCTACACATTATGCCTGTCATATAGGCACATTTATATTAAGTTGTCTCACAGCTGCGTTTGTGGTACTTTTTCTGACATGTTTTTGGTCCACCCATCCTTTGGTCAAGCCAAGCTCTTCATATTATCATTGTTGTTGTTTTTTGATGAGACCATCAATCAACCTATACTGCCATTAGTGTCAGGTAATTTAATAGTTTAGCAAAATGTAATAACTACTGTTCATCTAAATGTTGACCAAAATGAACATGTTACCTGATCAATGTGATTGACTGATCGTAAATCAATGAATAGGCTGAAAGTAACACATGGTCAACACCAGTTTCCACCAGGATTGTCAAATATTTCTATGAAGAAAAACTTAAGAAGTTGTAATAATATAAACTTCTGCACATAGGTCTTGTAAAAATATATCTGTCAGCATGCTCTTCAAGAGAGAAAAACATCGTGGGATGAAAATGATTAATGAAAAGTGCTGGACTTGATCCCAAAGGATCTGCCAGTAAATGTACCACCTACTCTGTGAGAATACTTTATGTTGTATATATAATATAAGTTATTATTATTATTATTATTATTATTATTATTATTATTATTATTATTATTATTATCAACAATCAGTATTTATGTATACTAGTTCTTCATGTTGGGTGTTGACTCCACGTCAGTGTCCTGCAGCAAACAAAACAATTGCTAAATCAAACACATGAAAAAAAGAGCACAGAAAAAAAGTATGTAAGTAAGTAAAGATAATGAATCATATATTGAAAGCTTTCTACTTACTGGTGCAGTAGAGCCCCTGCTGACCGGGTCTGGGTCTTGGCCGCGCCTGTTCACCAAAGCTGCGGCTTCACCTTTCATGTCAAAATGTTGGATGGCAGATCTGGAGACAGAAACAATAAGAAATAGAGACATGAGCCTCTGCACAGTAACAGCAAAGCTCGGTTTATGCTCACTTTCCGAGCAGATGTCAGAGACAAGTTCTGAAGTTCAGATTGGCCCTACAGATCTGGGATGGGGGTGGGGGGAGCAGTTCATAAAGTTACCCCTGACAGCTGTCCACACAGCAGCAATAAGCAAAATGAGAAAAGGTATGAAGGAGACTGGAAATTGGAAAGCGACAGCGATTTCTCTTTGGTCACAGTTTTGAGTGCAGAGTGACAGAGAGCAAGAGGCAGTCTCACAGCAGAGGTTGTCCTTCAATCTCATGATCTTCAGGACCGCCATCACCAAGAGTCCGTCCACCGCGCACTTCCAAGATCCTGGAGGAGAATTCACAGCCATCATCAGTTAACAGATGGACACAGAAAAACCCAGAGTGCGTACTTCCGGTCTTTTCACAAGACGATCAGGCTGGATGCTTCTCTGCATTTTTTGCACATTTGCCAAAATTAAAGTTAAATTTGATTTGATTTTAGATCAATCTATAGTCGTCTCATTGCCTTACCAGGATGATTTGTTTGTACTGGTTTTGTTTACATTTCAACTCAAACATTTCGGAAATAATAGTTTTTTGTGTTAGGGCATGTTGGCAGGCTGTTTAAATAACTCCATATTTAGTTTTTTTCTGTTTATCTTCATCTCATCCGCAAATTGGTAATTTGCATTTCGTCTTTCTAGCTTTCATTACATTTTATCACTGTGGACTTTATTTACATTTTTTGCAAACATCCGAAACAGAAGCCAACATAAACTGTGGGTGGCTGTGAAATAATTACATTTAACACAATAAATAATAAATGTTTCATACTGAACTACTAATAAGAAGTAATTAACCTCTTGGAGGCTAATATATAAAATACGTACATAACCATCTTCAATAGGACACATTCTTACCTCACATGCTTCATAAATGTGCCATAAATATAATACAAAAATTATTAAATTGTATACAATTATTAAATTGTATGTACTGTAATAATAATCATTAATAATTATTACACTAAATACTTACTTAACAATGTCTTTTCCTTTGTTGTCAATCACTCCTCGTGGATCATCCCCCAAGTTCCTGAGGCAGACATATACAATAGTTTTTAGATGATAGTGATGACTGAATAAATAATAAAAATTATTGATAATAAACACACTGACAATCCAAAAGCTTACCTGTGCATGGCTCGATGATCATAGGCACTGTTAGCGTCAGGGGTACTTGTGTGTCCACTACAAAACAAATACTAGATAAGAATGGCACTGAGTCTCTTCTGAGAAATCTCATTCACTGTCTGCCCAGTTAAAGGGACAATTCACCTCAATCTTAAAAGGAAAAAAGGCTACAGGCACAAGCAAAAGTAAACAATTCTCCTTCTCACTTTTTAGACAGCTGGATTCCCTCCTTGCTCAAGTTGCAGTGCAGACTGAGGGATTGAGGAGCCTCGCCATCAGCCTTAAGATCAATGCTATGGAGACAAAGGTAGCTTTTAGCAGATCACAGTCTAGACCTCCAATTGTTAATAAAAAACACACTTTGACAATTTTGACAAGCAGGCTAACAAGAGGTCAGAGTGGATATTGTTAACATGGCAGTCTAACCTGTGAACGTGCACACTTTCAAGTGTGTCATCTTCCTCAATATCATCTTGTGAACCAGTGGGAGATGGTTTATCACTCAGCCTAAAATGATGAAGGAAAGATGAGGATGTCAATAAAGTAATTTTCAAGTTTCCAATTCATTTTTTCTCTAGAGCATCGTTTTTACTAACTTTTCTTCATGTAAAAAGTCAGAGGTCAATGAGAATTTACTGAAACTTATTGACAGACAAATGAACAGTGCTAGCTGAAATGAACATGAAAGACTGACCTAGGTTCTTCTGCCTGTCCTGTCTCTGGCTGGGAAATAACCTTTCTGAGACAAGAGGAAGTCTGCAGGTATCTTAAAAAACTGAGCTGCGAAACTTCAGCTGTGTTGTGCTGCTTCCTGGCACATGAGACAAACAACAAACAAACATTTCTTAATCCATGCATGACACTGTGTAGGTAAACGTGTAAATGGCATTAACAGTCGATTGTTATTGCAAATAGAATAGAACTCACCTCAATTCCCTTTTCCAAGGCAGGTAAAGACAAAGCATCCCAATGATCCCAATGATCCCAATGATCACAATCAGCGCTATCACACAATATAGCACAAACACTGGACGAAAACACAATGCAAACATGTTATCATCAAATATTAATTTGAGGTATTTTATAGAAAATGTATTCATAATATTGTTAATAGTATTGTGAGGCATTAGAGTAACTGTACTCACTGTTGTAGCGCCATGGTGTTGGTAAATCTTTGGGATCCTGATTCTCTGCTTAAAGTAAAGAGGTGGGATAATTGTGTATATAATTTATATATGATATATATGATGATGTCTTTATGATCGGCGACATAAGATAAGATTCAGTAGTAAATCAGGTATTCATAACATCTCACTTCCTTACCAGTAGTTTTATAATTCCAGCAGATCTCTTTTACATGGCGCTCTCCCTAAAAAGCAAAATCAACGTCTATATTGTGACAGTGTATAGTACGTATTTCACATTTACAAACAAACAAAACAAATCAATATGACTTTTGTGAATTCAATTCATATAAGTACAAATTAAATTAGAGGGAAACTCACTTCACGAACATAGTATTTTACTTGCAGGTCCTGGCAGTCTCTTAAGATGACCGAATGGTTGTTCATGCTCATCACTTCAGGCAAACATTTAAAAGACTGACTGGCAAGCACAGCATGAGCAATCAAGGTCTGTTGGGAAAGTAATAAAAATGTACTTTGATTGACTGCAGTCAGAGCAAAAAACATTTGGGTTATTTGTCAACCTCAGTGACAAACTTTCCCTTTCCCTCCTTCCCCTTTTCTAATCCACATTGTAAAACCTTTGTAAAACTTACTTTATAAAACAAAACTATGTACTACTACAGAGTTAATAAGCAAATAAAAATACCTTATTATAATACACGTAAATCTCACTTCCCTCAGGACCTCCATGAAAGTACTTGAATCCTTCAGCAGTCTTAATGTCTTTGCAGGAAGTGTTTTTCTGAGAGCACCCTGTGAGACAACGAAGTTGTACAGTGTATCGTTACTGAAGCTCACAGCTACCGGAAAAGTTGAGAACAAGCCTAAAAACAACAAAAACAGGAGAGACATACATATGCAAAAAGCTCCATCTCTTACCTAGTGCTTTTCCCACACAGAGTAGTATCGTCATGGTAAAAAGTGGATACATTTGAAAGGTCATTTTGTCGAAGGAAAAGAGGTAAAGACGCTCAACAATGTCAACTGAACAATGAGGAAGTAGCACAATGTAGCTGAAGCAGGAAGTGAGGCATAAAAGAAAGTTGGATCCTGATTGGACCAGATTTATCTGGTAGTGCAAGGATACTTGTCGTCGTCTGGGCTATAATAATGATATGATATAATAATGATAATATATAATATAATAATGATTAGAATGATAATCAACGTATACAGTGTGGGAAACCATGTGCTGTTATTTTACACTTTCTTTTATGTCTTGCTTTTAAAATAAGATGAGACTTCATGCAAGCTATATGCCACAGTGCCAGGGTTTCGTGCCAAATTATCCTGAGTTATGAATTAATTACGTAAGTATTTAACCATGTTGGTTAAAATATTGGTTGAACTACTTTTGGATTTGTAGTTCACACATTGAACACCGGGGGAGGCCCTCGTCCTACAGGTCAGAAACACACATTGAACTGACCGCCCTGACTGACTGTGAAGAGACTTAGTCTCAGATCTTAATATCTATCTATCTAAGTGCTGTGGTTTCAACATGATCTCTGAAAAATACACACATCAGATGTGTTATTAGATAAGCCCATCCTGTGGTCCTTTATGGATTCTGTTCTGCGGCAGGATTTTTTTACTGCTCAGGTGGATGCATTTGTATTTATCCATGTTCACATTTGTGTTGTGTATATACGCCTGTTATCTTTGGAGATGGGTCGTGGACAGAGGATGGCAATCCTCCCGATATATTACCAACCATGAGAGAACAGAGGGAGAACAGAGGGCACCGAGTACTCAAAGAGGCCTCTGTCATTTCTCTTTCTCACACACACACACACACACACACACACACACACACACAGTGCGAGGATAAAGCAGAAGCCGCCATGGTGCAGCACGCTTCATTTACACTGCATCTTCTCTGGTCCACCGAGAAAACACAGACCATAGTCTGTGTCACTCAATATGGGCCCCTCTCTATCTCTTCAACTCCATCTACTTCCCCAACTCCATCTCTCTGTCCCTCTCTGCTTCTCCTTTGCCCTTTGCAATAGTCCACCAGCGTAGTCGAGCGAAAGGTTTCCACCTTAAACATAACTATCATATTGGCTTAGAAATAGATGAAATGACATTGAGACCAAGCAGATTTACATATTAGCCAATTTGGTGTGACTAACCAGTTCAACATTGCATCATTCTTGATTGCTTCATCCCTCCTTGGCGAGACCCTTACTGAATAAAGGTGACAGCATCACAACAGGCATGAATGAGGGAGCAAGTGATCCATTTTCCATAGACATCAAGTGACAGTGGGAGGCTTGGATATCTTACCATCCCTCTGCATATCCACACAGCCCCTATGTAAACAGAGGAGAGCAAAGATGACGCAGGACAGGCTGAAAACACACACACAAAACTATGAACACGCATGTCCGCGGCCCACACTCCAACAAACACTATGCATCTAGTTCTGAAGTCTGAAAGACGGAGTGAATTCCAAACAGTCTAAACGGGACTTTTAGGGTAAATAATTACAATTCTGCTGCTTTTGAGTCCCCTCCCCATCTGCCTCCACTCTTCCCTTCTTGTTCCGTTCATGAGAGTGACGATGAGAGATAAACAACTCTCTTCCCGTCTCACTGCCACCCCCTCAATCCCTCATTCTCTGTCCATGTGGATGAGGGTAGTACTCTTAGAGTTTGAAAGGTACAGAGTTTTGGCTCTGGAAGGAAGGAAAGAAGGATAGGGGTAAATTAACCCCCATAACAGCTGTACAGTTCACTATTTTGAACCCAAGTTTAACACAAAAACTGGGTGCACCATTCAGGGCGTGTGAGTTGTTGAGTCAAAGCTGAGGCAAAGCAACACCCTGAGAATCCTGAGTAGCTCTGAAACAATAGTGCTGGCTGCTCAGTACCCTGCTTGGCTTGAGTTCGCGTAGCTCCACAACGGTTTCAAAATACACCCGGTAGAAAGTCGGCCACAACCAAAACAGTATACACAGGCCAGGAGTGACTCCTTTTAAGAAAACAGTATCATGTTCACACCCTGACTTTCTCTGTAGATAACACATTTTCCAGTTTTTCAAGTACAGAGCAACATCACAGGCCTTTACGTGGCATTTTCCCCTCAACCCCAACCTTAGAAGTGATTGACCCGAGGCTAGGAAAAGCATTGAGTCACAAGGGGTGCTTTCAAGAAAAATGGTATTAAGCATAATCCTCATTCTCAGTGCAAGACCAAAGGAGAGGTGAGTTTAGAGAATGAAAATCGTGCTGGGACTGTTACAGACGCTTTGGTCAGTCCAGTCGGCTCAGTATGAAGCCTGAAACCCCCACTTGCACAGGTTGAATATCACAAAGGGACACCTACACGCTGCCAGCACAGGAAACCCTCCAACAGCAACACACACTGACATACAGAGAAATATGCACACAGTAATCACATTCACCTGGGCATTCAACCAGCTTACCCACTGGATAGCGATGTGTCCGTGTGGTCTGCAGTACATAAACATTCAATCATGCTATGTGGTTACATTATGGCACTTACATGCCAAAAAATTGAATAGCTAATAAAAGTAAATTAGCAAGTCTGAAAGAATATACTTCAGGAGTGCTAGGGGTGGAGGTGCCATGGGAATATATGAATATATGAAGTCACAGGGCCTCACACAATACCATGTACACCCCCCTCTCCATCTACTCCTACACACATATTAAAGCCCCTTCCATAGCGGCCAACTCACCCCCTCATTTCCAAAACCACAGCTCCCCTTTACAGAGCTTGGTTAGCCTGTGCACAGCAACCTGATTCAGCTGAGAAAGTCTTATAAAAGGAAGCAAATAAAACAATCCAATCAAAAACACCTCTCCTCCACAGAGCCAGACATGAAAGATCTGACCAGCCCCTGCCTGAGGGCCCATCAGTGTTTGAATATAAAGGCTCAGTGAGGCTGTATCACATACAATTGGCTATAACATACAAAGAGCCACGTCAAAGCACTTAACAGTATAATGCACAGCAGCTCTTATTCATATGGTGCTGAGGCACATGTTGTGCAATATCAGAGAACAACTTGGACAGCCTCTATTAATCTGTTTTCCAGCTCAATCTCCTGAGAGGGATCTCTGTCAGAAAACAAACCTCTCTGTTTGAAGCATGGCCTCCAGTTAAACTTCAACTTCAACTTCTGCCTTTCTCTGTGCATTTCACTCTCCCACATTCCCTCTCACTCCACTTTTCTTACCGTCACCTCTTCCTCCCTCTCTCTGCTCTTTCCTGTCCTTCGCCATCGTTTTCCCCTCTGTGTGTCTTTTCTTTACCCTCTCCATTTCTTTCCCCCCTGTGATTCGTTGCTGGCGTAAGTCTCAGTATTTGGCTGGGTGAACCCAGGGCGAGCGTGTCTTGTTACAGCAGTCCAGGCCCTCTGATAAAGCCCTACATTGTGAAGGATAATCCCTCAGAAACAATCAGGATTTTTATACCGTGCCCTCTGTTATTCCTGTAGCCTCACACATAAATATACATACAGCATGCACACACACACACACACACACACACACACATACACACACACACACACACACACACACACACACAGTATAACTCAACTCGCACACACCACCATTTGTTTTGACACACAAACAAGTACATGTGCAAGCACTGGCATGCACTGCACACTAAGTGGACTCATGAGAAAGTATGCAAGACGTTCACATGAAATTACCCTTTTGGTTAATTTTGTTTATGAGCTACTCCTCTGTGCATACTGCTTTCTGTCTCTCCCAGCAGAATCCGAGGCTGTCTCACCTAAAGCCATGAGTGACATGACTGGAGTTTTAGGGGACAGGGATTTGTAAAAGGGGAACTGCTGCAGCGCTGTAAAATGTCAGTTAAGTCAGTATGTCTATCACTGTCATGTTTTGTTAAGGCAGCCCTTATATAGCTGTTCACATTTGGCTGAGCCCTATTGTTAAATAAACAAAGCCTTGTGTTTGGCTGTGCTGCGGATCAGTGAGGCGATCAGGCACTCACCTGAAAAATTGGAGAGAGGGGAATGGAGGACAGAGCAGGAGAGCAGCACACTGCAAGAAGTGTACATTTTTACACACTTAAAAAACTTAATTAAAACAGCAACAATGGAACAATGTGCCAATAGATCATTTTCTGACATTTCGGCATGTAATAGCATGAAGAGCATTACAATGGCTGTGTTCCATTTAGGTGTTCCACTTCAAGGACCCTGGCACCTTACAGGGACACAACTGAGTGGAGACTGTTATTTGTTCCATCTGTGATTTTCCTGCTGTGACAAGTCAAAATATCAAACATGATGTAAGTCTGACCACTCTACCGATAAGTAGTACCAAGATAATGGTGTTCAATTCAATAACGTTCATTAATAAAGCTGATTTTTCACTGCAAAGAAGTTAAGTTGTTTAAATGCATTCTTTTTTAAATTTTTAGGTTTCTGACTTGTGTCCCCTTTTTTGCAGTGTGCGAGTTCCAGCCAAAGACAGCTGTTCAGTGTCTAGACAGGTAGATACCTTTGTGGTTCCAGGTCTGGGATTGTCTCCCTGTCACCCCTGTCACTGCCATCATTCCTAACGTTCCAGCAGGAGGCTTCCTTCACTGTTTTCCACGGCCTTCGTCATCTGTCACCACGACCAGTGGGAAGGAGAAACATAATTACAGGACCAAGGCAGCCATAACTCACCCCCCAAGGATAACACTAATAACAATGGTAGCCAGAAGCCGTGACTGTCGAACTGACATTGTTCAACAATTACACCAAATGACTGTAAACAATGCATAGTAAAAGCTGTTGTAGTCCACCTGTTGCCCAATACCCAATTTATTTTAAGATGCTAAGAGAAAAATAATAAAAGAAGAAAAGGAAAAACGAGCATGGGCAACCAATTAGATAATGAGTTATTACTGTTATTAAACTTAATATCTGCTAGTTACTTTACTGTACTTACTGCCCTCTATCTACCAATTACACAAGCTCTCCTTGGCAAGTGATGTTAGTGGATCAGCATTACACACACAAATTACTCACTAGTTCACCTCATTCATAACTAGGAATTACAGGAATTTTGTCGGGTGTCTGCTGTGTGCATGCTCATTAAACTGTTGGCACTACGCTATCATCACACTTACATGCAGACAAGCGAAGATGAAAGTATATAGACACACACAGCAGCAGAAAGAGAGAGGCCTGCACTGTATTTAACAGTTTCCTGGGCTCCAACAAGCACGTTTCATTGGCTCTCTAATGTACTGCAGTGTTGTAAGTGTGACCTCAGCACCCCAGGTTTTTTAATTCTCCATGTTATTCCAGCTGCTTCCTGGGGAGGGCTGTAATTAGGAGCACCACTGCACTGATAGCAATATCCTCACTATCACGCACACACTCTGCATCACGGTCTGGCACATACACCACTTTACTGTCCCACACACAGTGCTGCACTATAAGCTCTTACATGCTCAAGGCCAACAGCCATATACACCAAGAAGGAGACAGGGTAAATAATCGAAAAGAGAAAAATGGTGGATAATTTTAGTAAAACAAGCTGAATTTTAAAGTTGTCCCAAAACTGACACTATGTGACTTTTTCTGAACAGTGGCTACTTTTACCACAAGTGGCAGTTACAGAATAATGGCACATTGAATTTCCCTGTACTATCTGTTTTATGTTTGTGATGAAACCATTGAAATGTTTATCTGTGACATGATACAATGCAGTGAAAAAGTATCACATGTAGAGAAGAGTCATAAAGTCAGGAAACAAACTGGTTATTATTCAGCAATATCTATCTAAAGTTCTATCACTCATACCAGACCAAGTGAGACTCTAGTAACAAAACCCCTGAGATGTGCGTTGTATTGTTTTTCAGTACGTATTGTTATTGTAAGATTGTGTTATTTCTTCTTACTCTTCTGTGAGACTTTATACGTTACCATACTGTCCACACACCCCTATTCTCTTCCTCACAAACACTATCATTCTTTCTCTTTCTTTACTATTCTTCTTTAACATATGCGATCCCACTCACGCACACAATAATACTCTGAACAACATCAATATTTCTCATACAGACCAGTGTTACAATAGAGGGTGAGATGATATATGTAGGAGAGTATGATTGTGTGTGGGGGAGTGTACAGTGGTGTATACACTAAGTGAGAATATAATGTTTTTTTATTTATGACCTAAACAACCTCTGAAACACACACACAGATGTGTATACAGGTATGCGCATGCTCATACACATTTTAACATGTAAACATGCAGTCCAGTAGGCACAGATTAAACATACACACAGATGCTAATACACAAATGAGGCATACACTAAGTGTTTTATACACAGAAGAGATGTTTTCTCAAGACATATTGCTTGTGAGATCATCTCCTTCAAGATAAAGACTGAGCACTGAGGTCAGTTGTATACATCTGACTTTATGAGGTTCACTTGAGTAATATACTGTAGTTTCCTTAAGTGATGAATGGGCTGTTTGTATGATTCCCCGGCTTGTATTAACATGGGCTGAGTGTCATGTCACTATTACATTACCTCTGCATGTGGATGTGTGTTGCAGGAGGCTTAGCTTGTTGACCTTGGAACCCAGGATCATCCTCCCACCTTTCCATTGCAGTCGTCACCGACACCTCATGGATCCTGACTATTGTTTTTATTCCCATGATCTTGTTTTTGCATTCCAGTCTGCCCTCAGCAGCCTGCAAGTTATGGAACCGACATGAACACACACACACTAAACATCTCTCATTCTTCAGACCGCACAATATAAACAAAGTGGTTTGGTATCTCTATCGACAACGTGTCTTGTCTGGGTGCTGGTAGATAAGCTTGTTTTGTTGAAGAATGTTATGTCAAAGTCTAATTTGCTTGCTGTGCTCAGTCAAATCTTAACCTGTCGGTTTTATCCTCGTGTGTGGAAAGACTATTTAAATGTGTTTACTTCTTTTCACAGGTGACAGGGAGAAAGGAAGAGCTGGATAATTGGCTGAAAACACCTCTAAGGAGAAGCTGCAGGTAACTAAGGTCACCCTACCCTAAAACACCTTGACACTAAAATAAACACACCACACATTGTGGCGCCAAGTCTTATCAGGTAACCTTTTCCATTGCATTGTACTTTCGTAACACCTCCTCACCCTTACAAAGACAACAATATGACCTATTATATGGTAAATAGTGGCTTATGGGTATGTTGAGGCATGGTTTCTTTTCAACAAACCTAAAAATATAATTTAAACAATTTGTTACCTAAGGAAATGTGCAGCCCTGAGCAGTCATAAATGTTTGAATGTTCTTTTAAAAGGCTGACAGGAAATAGTTCTTAGAAAATTGTGTGCATCTTGTTTCTATTAATTGATGCTACTGTAAATCTTGTAACAGAAATACATAGGGAGGTATTTCATCACACTCTCACACATGCTCACACAGTGACTGACTGTCTCTCTACAAATCATTAGCGATTCATATAAGCTTCAAAAATATACTTCAAAAATGCTGTGCAGTCTCAGCTGACTAGCACGGTATGTAAGCGATGCAATCCTCATCAGATAGCACAATGACACTGTCCTCATCAGATAGTATGTGTACAATCTGATGTGTACATATGTGCTGGACTGATGAATTAGGTGTGCATTTACTTGTTGTGTAGTGTGTACACCTACACAAACAGACAACAAGGTTTCCACATTTGGCAACGAATGTGGCCCTGCTGTCATCCCGTAGTTCGCGTCAGTCAGTTTTTTTGGGGTTGATCTCTTTGCTTATTCAATGAGCCAACACGGCTTGGTTAATCCTAATCCGCAAAGAGCAGAGAGAGAAGAAAGGCGAAGCGAGAAGATTTATCTAACTAGGAACATGCAAACTAATGCCTTTCACAGACTCATATCAGGACACAATGTGCCCACTTGCAGTTCTAATGGCTGCAGCTAGTGCATTCACTGACTTTCATTACTATGGGAGATTTAGAAATATGCACAGCAGTGAGGCTGGGGGAGCAAGCCTGAACTTGAGCATACTAAAGAGCCCATTAATCCTTTTTAATTCTATTAAGAATTGGACTACAGCTGGATAAGAGGCCAGCAGAGTTCCAGAGACTACGTCTGTAATGCCTTGGAGACCCACAGCGAAAAGCTCTTACTTAACAAAAATTCATTTGCAAGGAAATTTCTTTCTTTCTTTACAGTTGAATCAATTCATTAAGCAGCTTTCACTTGGTAGTAAACAAAGATAGGTTGATAGGCTTGTGAGGCCTCTGCATGAGAAGAGGTATGTTTTACATCTTCATCATAAGGCCTATTTCATCACTTCAAACAGGGGCAGAGTTTGGCTAAGCTGCACATGCCTTGAAGATGTTATCAATGTCAGACAAAAAAAAAACAACATGTATGATACAAGTGTCCTTTCCTCAGACATGGAGGGATATGCAGGTGAGCTACGTGCCTTCCGCAGCACCCTTATCGTTGTGTTGATTTGGATCAGTGCTCTCTAGCATCCGCCCTGCTATTTTTGCACCTGTCCAATTTCACAAAAATCATAATCTTATCAAGGAATTCCCCAAAGTATGAGAAAGAGGGAGAAAGTGGGTTTTCTTTCACAGTGAAGCGTGCAGGCAGTAATGGCTTTCACCTGTTGAGATAAGAGTTCAAATAGCCCCCATTCTAAATGACCACAGTGCCCGGCTACTGTTCCTACTATGTGTACAGTCACAGCAGTGTAAATAGTGAGGCCTTTCTGCCTGGACCTCAGTAATCTGAACATACAGAATGTGCTTCTGCTTGTCGACCCCCGCATTCATTTCCATTAGGGCCAAGGGGTTAGCGAGGAGGACGCCGGTCCCAGTGTAAACGAGATGTCATGTTTGACAGGGTGTGTAAGCTCAGTTCAGTAGAGCAGCCATCCTCTCGCTCAGCTCAGTCACACACACCTAAACATGAGACAATAACAAGGAGTGAGGCAGACACAGATAGACAAGAACCTGTCACACAAGCACAGGCATATATGTTGCTCAGGAATGAAATGTGTCTCCTTAGTTACAGTATTATGAAACAAAACAGGCCTGAAAACCACAATCGCATTCCTTCCCACCCCAACACCCCACGCCCATCACCCTCACTCTCTCATATCTACCGCCCCAGTTCTGCCAACTGCTCCATTACTCCTTCCCTTCATTACTGGACCACTTTCCCTGCTCGTCTGTCCCCCTTACCTCAGCGTTATGCACAAACCCATTACTGAAGTTCTCCCTCTTTCTCTTTCTCTCTTTCTCTCTCTCATTTGCCCTCTCCGTCTGATCTGCTTTTTATTCTCCTCCCTCAGCCTGGAAGTGGATCGGAGAGAGAGGGAAAAAAAATAAATGAAAGAAAAAGCCTCAGACGCCCCAACCTGTATCTGGCTAAAGCATCTCCATGGTAGCATGACCCCCTGAAACAGCCCATCATGCTCCACTGCACTCAAAAAGAACCGGGAGCAGGGAAGGGGCAAAGCGAGGAAGGGTATGAAGGGGAGAGAGAGAGTTGTAAAGAAAGCAACTAGGAGAGCACTGGAGTGGAAGCTTCCAAACACAAGGAGGTTAAATCACTTATCATTTCAGTGTTTACGTTCGCTTTCAGCCCAGGCCTCCTCACAGAGTCTGGTATCCTGTTTCTAAAAAAGAAATTATGGCTGTATGTTGACTGATTTACAAATGGCTTAATGGCTTGCTTTACTAACTCTGCTTATGAGTAGCCAGAGACAACCGAGATGGCACTGAGATTAAGTATGTGTGTGTCTTGTACGCATGAGGCAGAAATTAAAACTTTCTAAGCCTGTTGTGAGAACTTCGAAGAAGTGGACCAGTGAAGCTGCAGAGGACCTGAAGGCGTGTTTGGACTGTACTGACTGGGATGTTTTCAGGACTGCTACCAACAGTCTGGATGAGTACACAGAGGCTGTGACTTCATATATCAGCTTCTGTGAGGACTGCTGTGTACCAACTCGGACCAGGGTGAGTTACAACAACGACAAACCCTGGTTCACAGCAAGACTGCGACAGCTGAGGTTGGAAAAGGAAGAGGTGTTTAAGAGTGGCAACAGAGCAGAGTTTAAGGAAGCCAAGTACAAGTTTAGCAAGGCGGTGAGGGAAGCTAAACGACTGTACTCAGAGAGCCTACAAGACCAGTTCTCCTCCAACGACTCTGCTTCTGTGTGGAGGGGGCTCAGGCAGATCACCAACTACAAGCCAAGAGCCCCCAACTCTGCTAACGACCGACGCCTCGCCAACAGCCTCAACGACTTCTACTGTCGCTTTGAAAGACAATGGGACAGTCCTGACACCATCCCCCACACCATCACCCACCAGCTCCAGCCCAACAGCCCCAACCCCCTCATCACACCTGGGGCTGAACTCTCACACCTCTTACCACCACAGCTGCCCCCCACAGCACCCCCCACTCCTCCAGCATCGACACCTCTGTCTGTCCTTGAAAGAGATGTGAACAGACTCTTCAAGAGACAAAACCCGCGAAAAGCTGCTGGACCAGACTCCATCTCCCCATCCTGCCTGAAGCGCTGCGCCGATCAGCTGTCTCCGGTGTTCACGGACATCTTCAACACGTCACTGGAGACATGCCACGTGCCAGCCTGCTTCAAGGCCTCCACCATCATCCCCGTCCCCAAAAAAACAGGGCCCACAGGATTAAATGACTACAGATCCGTCGCCCTGACCTCTGTGGTCATGAAATCATTTGAACGCCTGGTCCTGTCCCACCTCAAATCCATCACAGACCCTCTGCTGGACCCCCTGCAGTTCGCCTACAGAGCTAACAGGTCTGTAGACGACGCCGTCAACTTGGCTCTACACTTCATCCTCCAGCACCTGGACTCCGCAGGATCCTATGCCAGGATCCTGTTTGTGGACTTCAGCTCTGCCTTCAACACGATCGTTCCGGCTCTTCTTCAGGACAAGCTCTCCCAGCTGAACGTGCCTGACCCCACCTGCAGGTGGATCACAGATTTCCTGTCTGACAGGAAGCAGCACGTGAAGCTGGGGAAACACGTCTCAGACTCGCGGACGATCAGCACCGGCTCCCCTCAAGGCTGCGTTCTTTCTCCTCTACTCTTCTCCCTGTACACCAACAGCTGCACCTCCAGTCACCAGTCCGTCAAGCTCCTGAAGTTCGCGGACGACACCACCCTCATCGGACTCATCTCTGGAGAGGATGAGTCTGCCCACAGGTGGGAGATTGACCATCTGGTGACCTGGTGCAACCACAACAACCTGGAGCTTAACGCTTCAAAGACAGTGGAGATGGTTGTAGACTTCAGGAAGAGCGCAGCCCCACCTGCCCCCATCACCCTGTGTGACTCTCCAGTGGACACTGTGGAGTCCTTCCGTTTCCTGGGCTCCATCATCAGCTGAACATCAGCTCCCTCATCAAGAAAGCCCAACAGAGGATGTACTTCCTGAGGCAGCTGAGGAAGTTTAACCTGCCACAAACAATGCTGGTTCACTTCTACACTGCCATCATAGAGTCCATCCTCACCTCCTCCATCACCGTCTGGTACGCTGCTGCCTCCACCAAGGACAGACGCAGACTGCAGCGTATCATCCGCTCTGCAGAGAGGGTGATCGGCTGCAACCTCCCATCTCTTCAGGACCTGTACTCCTCCAGGACCCTGAGGAGAGCCAGGAAGATCGCTGCCGACCCCTCCCACCCCGGACACCATCTGTTCGACCCCCTCCCCTCTGGCAGGAGGCTGCGGTCCATCAGGACCAAAACCTCCTGCCACAACAACAGTTTCTTCCCCTCTGCAGTCAACCTGACGAACTTACATTGACACCCCCCCCCCCCCCCCCCCCCAGAACACAAACACAAGTTATACGTTATATAACCCCCTGCGTTACATTAAGGCACCCACCCCCTACTGGACACTTTACCTGGACACTTTACTTTATTCTGGTCACTGCACTGTTGTTATTTATCTTATCTTATTTTAATTTTTATTGTTATTCTTATTTAGCTTTTATATTCTACTTATTTGTTATCAAAACAATAGCACCTTCAGACCACAGTAAATTCCTTGTAATGTATGTTACTTGGCAATAAACAGTTTCTGATTCTGATTCTGATGAGAGGGACTGTGGTGCACTACTGGCACTAAAAACAGGACAGAAGAAGTTAAAAACATTCAACATTCATTTTATTGGTTTGGTTTTTTTGAGTACAGTGGTTATTTCTGCCTTTCTGGCATTCACAGACACAACAGATAACAATAACTGGGAACACAAAAAATATAGCTTTCTGATAATATCTGTGGCTCAGTCTAGTAGTTACAACAGATACAATAGTAACTCTCCGTACCTGATTGACACAAACGTAAATACAAACACTTAATAAACATGTAAAAACTGTCCAAAACTGGAACTAATACTTTTGAAATTCTGCGTGGTTTATAAAATGACAATAACTATTTACATTCAATTTGAATAATTATCATTTAAAGAAAAAAAAACATAGTGTATGAGTCAACATTAACAAAAATAAACACTGATTATTCAAACGTGTGATAAAATATATAATATTGATTATAATTAAAAGGTTCCATTATGTACGTTCAAGTGCTATTAATAAAGATGCACAGGAGAGCCACTGGGCTCGCAGCCACTTCGGCTCTCCTGTCAGAGTGGCATAAATCAAGGTGCAGCTCAGAGAGTCAGGGGACAAAAGTCAAAGGTTATAAAATTCAGTCAAACCTCCACCTCTGAGACACAGTCAAAGTGGTTAGTACAGAAAAGTGGTAGTGATGGGGAAGGAAAGCTACTCGGTCAGATTCCTCCCCATCACTCCCTTGGTTAGACAAGTAAGATAACATTGTATTACAGCACAAATACTGTTTTCTTTTCTTTGCTTACGAACAGGTTATTGTTTAGTCATAGTGATGTAGGGCAGTCTGATAAGAGCAGCGGCACATCAGGCCACTGAAGGTAAAGATGGTTAGAAGTTGAAGCCAGTGCTTGTTCCTTATCACTGCCAGTTCTGTCACCTGGTACAGAGCTGTCTTTACATGTGAGGTCTAATGGTCTCAGTTCACAGCTGCTGGGCGATGTTTTCCAGGCTGGGCAGAGGGTCAAAAACAAAGTGGAGGCTAGCGTTTTTTTCCTCTCTCACCCAAGACCAAAGAGCGACCAGTTCTGCTTAGAAGCTAACTAAAAGGACTGACCGAATGCCTCCATCACAGAAAAAAAGTTAAAACTGGAAACTATCAACATTAGCAGCTTCTAAAAATCCTCTTGAAAAATAGACACTTTTATTTTTTTCATATATAAAAAAATATCTGTAATATTACTATGCAGTTCTTTTCACTGGACGGGTTTGACTTACAGTCAAATGTGCTTCTTGTGTTTCACGCGTGAGTGTGTGTTAGATTACTGTGTGAATGTATGCGTATCAGTATGCCCAAAAGAGCAAACATGTGTTAGATTGTACTTTAATAGTATCATTCTCTTAGAATGATTCCCTTTCGTAAAAACTAACGTTTTTCTCTTTTCTCTGCTCTTCACCTGTGCTATCTAACATTCTGTCTGTCTTTCTGCAGTCCATCTTCTCTTCTGATTCCTGGAATGATTGCATGTGCCTGCTAACAGACAGTTTGCTGGCTGGACAGTGGACTCTCCAGAGACATGCTAGTGGGAGACAGGTCTGGACGGGCGCAGGGCTTAAACATGGAGGAAATGTAGAAGGCCTGCAGGCACAGACACAAAACATGTCAGGAAATATACACAGACCACACACGCTGTCAATCATTCACTGTTTATAAACACCATGAGAGATCAGAGTGAGGAAAATGAGGGAGGGAACCTATTGTTTAAGCTAAGAAGCAAATCCTGTGAAGACAGAGATAGCAGTTATTCAAGGCTATTTAGACAACAGTGATTTTCGACATACCACCCAGTATGCGGTGAGCCCTCCTTGGATGAAGCCTGTGAGGACGTCAGTAGGGTGGTGACGGTAGTCAGAGATACGGCTCAGGCCGGTGTAGATGGCGATCATCACTAAGAGGAACTGTATTAGCGGGCGCAACAGCCGAGCTCCTCGCCACGACAACCGCGCCTGCAGGTAGAACTGCAGGAAAGAAGATAAATATTGTAATTTGTTACTGACTTTATAATTACTACAGAAAAGTAATTACATGCATGTGGGTGCCTGTGTGTTAATGTATGCCCCACAAGCATAAACTGATGATTATGTCTTATAATTCAAGTTCTATAAACACAGGCAGAGCCCTTTAAGTGAAACATGGCCATCTCCTCAGTCTGCTAACCCAGAGGGGAAAGAGAAGCTTGGCACGAGTCCATTAACACTATCTAAACCCCATTTCCTCCTTTTGTTCATCCTCATCTCCTGCACCAGTGCTGCAGTACAGAATGGATGTTTGTGTCTGTAAAAATGGGGTCACAGGGTGAGCATGATGCAGAGGCAGGGCTTGCTTTATGAGGTGGCTGGAGGTCTGTCTGGACCCATCAACAACTCTGGAGCACATGGCCTACATTCCTGCAGTGAGGCCGACCCTCACCGGGTCCTTCTCTCCCTTTCCTATCCCAACTGAGAGCAGGTGTCATTGATCCTGTCTTAAACACTAGCAGCTGGCCACTGTCCGGGTGGCATGTAGCTACAGGTTTGACGACACAATCTCTCCAGGTTGTCTACAGTCTGCTGAAACACTAGCAAGCAGCAAACTTCCCTGCAGTGTGTGTGTGGAGAAACAATGGAGTGAGATGCAGAGAGGAGAGAAAACAGGTGTAACAAACACAGAGACTGTTTTTCTCAGACCACTTCTTTCCTTCAGTACTTTACCCTTTTATTCCTCTAATTCAGTCCTCCCCTACTCATCCTTGTCTGTCTCTTTCTGGTCAGAGATGAGCTGCTTTTCATTTAGACTTCTATAGTACACAAATGCAAATAGGAGAGGCAGTGATTTTCTTTTCTCCTCTCTTTGAATTTTGCACAGCAACATCCTCATTTCATTAATTTTAGCTTTATTAACAATAAAATATTTAAGTCACCTAAAACTATATTCTAAGGGTTAATGACGGGGAATACATGAGGAATGTGGACATTTTATGGTTAATAATGTGCTTTTGTCTCCCTCTAACTGTCGTTTCTCTCCCACAATGCACCCATGCCTACTGGGCAGAGCAGTGTGAGAGAAAGAGAGAGCTTGGGGGAGGCTGGTGGGGTTGAGAGGGTGTCTCTTGCTGAAAGAAGCCTGTCGATCTCTCAGCAGGCATATTCAGCCCTCCACCCCCTCCTCTAAATGAGACCCACAACAAGGCCTCCTCTGTCTGCGTAGTCTCTTCATCTATTCATGTTCCCTGTGGAAAACATTCTCCCTCATTCTCTTACTCTCCCACTCTCTCCCCTCCTCTCTGTCTCTCTGTCTCACCAGCTCTTTCAGTTTGAAGCGGGATGCCTTTGGAGAATTGCTGCTCTCAAAGATCTCCTCCCTCACGATGAGGAAGTGTGAATATATTCAACAGCACATGTCTTGGTGTGTGTTTGCGCATGTTTAATTAGCTTATCAAGTTAAGTTGTGCACAGTGTTGTTGGCCCCGAGGGATTGGTGTTGACTCTAATAACTGAAACGAAAGTGAGAGCTGTAATATTCCCCCAACTTTGTAAAAACAGTACCAAATACTGTAATTACACAACACAAGCTCAGGTGAATGTGAAGGTCACATTCCAGATGTGTGTGTGTGTGTGTGTATTTAAAAGTAGATGTGACTTACCGCCAGATAGAGCATGGTGTACATTGCGAAGGAAGCATGGCCGGAAAAAAAAGACTTCCTGAGGGGGTAATATCAATAAGATTACACATTAACTGGATGAGTCAAGCTATTGTACAGTATACCCCACCCTTAGTAAACAAACCAAATCATTTCTGAGCACACACACTACACACCTTGCTTCCTCCACCATCTTCTGATTATCCTGCCTGCAGACGACCTCGGGCACATAACTGCCCGGAGTGCAGTTGATGGACGCATAGGTGACGTTACAGACAGACATGAAGTTGGGTCGCAGGCGTCCCACACTTAGCTTGGCCATATTGGTGAGAGACTGACCCACACAGCAACCAAACAGGAAGCTGCCCAGCTCCTTGTACAGGCACGACACATAGCAGTTTCGCACAAAAGCCCGTGAGTGGACACCTCGGTAACGCACCCGGTAGCATTCACCCAGTGCGATCTGAGAGAGAAATAAGACAAGCGAAACTGGTTAACATAAGTCATACAGTACAGCTGCACAAATACTGAAACAGTGAAAAGTATATTTGTTTTACTAAAACACACATGCTTCATTACATCATATTAAAGCGATGACAACTTTTAACTCACTGTGCCAATACTTAACAGCTGTCATTGTCTCACCGTTAGGCCAGTGATGGCTATACCACCAGCAATGAGCAGGCCGTCAGGGATGGCCTCTCTCTCCACGTAGGGATAGGTGATGCTGGAGTCTCCACAGAAGAGGCCTCGTCTGTACGGAGTCACTGCCTTCAACTCACATGCAAAGAATGGGATGGAGGCTGATGAGATGTGGGGGAGAAAGGGAGGGGAGGCAGACAAAAAACAAAAGATGGCTTGATGAATGTCTGTGAGCATGTGCTCTGTGCAACAAAGATCACAGGGTGAGAGAGAGAGAGACGGAGAGAGCAAGATACAGAGATAGTTGGTACAGTCGGCTAATATAAAGATGGCCTTCTCCTGCCTCACAGGAGCAGCTTTAAAGAGTGTCAGTCATCCGGTGACATGATTTCCAGATTCCAGGGGGATAAAGCATTCCACACATAGCTGCTTCCACCAGAAGATCAGAGAGAAGGAGAGATGACAGACACAGAGAGACAGAGAGACGGGGAGATGGGCATGACAGTGGAGAATTAAGATGAGGAAGGAGGAAGAAGATATTAGGGGGCATGTTAAACAGGAAGTTTCACTGTGCCAGAAGAGGACAATAGGCCCACTGTAGGAAGGGCATGGTATTGTTTAGCAATGACACTTTGTTCCAGTGAAAGGCAGTTCAATCCATCTAATCTTACATCAACAATTAACCTACATATGTGTTCACTATGTTTCCTGGCTGGTCACTAATTAAAAGAACTCTGTATCAGGTGAAAGGCGGTCAAGGTCTGGCACACTTAAGCAAACAAACCTCACCGCCTGATGGTGAAAGTTCATAGGGTAAAAGTTGCGCCACATTTTAATGAGGGAGATTGTGCGTTTGTATCCCAGAAACTGAGGCCGAGCTGCACAGCTTTTTCTTCTGTGTTGTACTTCAAATAGCCAATAGCCCTGTAAAAGCCTGCCCAGCCTGCTCCATTTCTCTGTCCCTTATCCCATGTCCCCTCGTCACCCCATGGAATGCAGCGAGAACATGGGACTAATCATTAACCTCTGTGCCTCTTCCTGTCATCCCAGGCCTGCTGGTTGGCTGGAACGCACCCAGGCCAAAACACTGCTTCTGCCAGGGAATCTCTCAGAGTACGTGACTGAGTAGTCCACAGGATACACACAAAAATACACACTCGAGCATGCAAACAATGGCACACAAACATGTCTTTAAGCTTGATAAATCAACAAGTATTGACGGGCAAAGAACAGGACATGAATACCTGACCTACTAAAGGTAACTATTTGCACTTTAAGATTTGTCCACATTGGCTTTGTCTCGGTTTTAGCCATCATTCTGTGTGTTTGCAATCACAACCATACAGTCCACTTGTAAAACATACCATATCGGCCGCTCAGCCTGATAAACAAGGATAACAAGGGAAATAATCATGAAGAGGCAACTCTTAACTGCTGTGTGGCCAATAGCCTGACTGGATTAAGAATGTTATACTGTTGTCAAAAGCATGTGTTAGTGACCTGTGTGGTCAAAGTCATGCTGCCCTAACAGAAAGACAAAACACAGATAAAAGCCAGCCCACTTCCATATATGTTAATGGGGGTAAGAAAGTGAGGGAGGGAAACACGTTGCAGGCAGATAGCAGAGGCCGTGACGTCAACAGAGAGAGAGATAGAAAACACCTCTCATCTGACCCCGATCTCTCACTCATTCAGTCGCCACGTCCACAGGCGTCTCCTCACACATGTAGCTACATAAATTCAGCTCAGTCACGCACTGATGTACCTCATGTAACACACACGGCCACATACAGGTCACATACAGGTGCTGTTTGTTTTTTTAGACAAAAGGAATTCATCATCTGTTTTGAAGCTCTGCTGTTGTCTGGCCAGGATTCCTGTCTTTATAACAAATGCCAGTTGAATCTTGTCAAACAATAGGATGATTACTGAGTGTATTAGGTAGAGTATGTAATGCAATCCACAGAAATAACCCTTCTGTAGTCAAATCTTATATTGTAAGAATCTTGTAATGTTGGATTTTGTGTTGCCACCATAGTTAGTAGTATGTTGTATTTGACTGCATTATATTACAGAAAAGGTGATGTCATCTCATTGCTAGGATGACATATTTCTAGGAACAGTAATATTAAAGAAAACTGCTTGCTTGAATAATTCTGATTAGTTTATATCGGCTAAGATTGCTGGGAGTATTAAATAAATACTTTGGGAAAGTCCTTTTTTCTTGTTCGTTTAAAAATACATATCCTGAATGAGGGTTTCCTGGTTCTCTTCTGCCACCTGCATAAAATGCACACACCTCTCTTAATCTCCTAATCATAATCCCTTTATCTGTGTGTATCATACCTTGGTGGAGACCTGCAGAGATACGGTCTGGTTCGTCTCTGGTTCAAACTGAGTGGGTGTGGATTATTTTCATTTGATTTTAGTGCACTGCGCTCCATTTTAAATAGGTTTTAAATGAAAAACTATCCAACACACAGTCAACAGTCACAGTTTGTGTCATTGTAATTTTAATATTCCAAGTAATACCTAATAGTGACATATTGACCATTGATTGGGGAATGAAATTTAAATCTACTGATTGTATAATCGGCATTATACAATAAGTAAAGCAACTGTTTTCAAAGTGTCATTTATGCCCAAAAGTGGACAGAGCAGCTTATAATGAAGGGCTTTGTAAGCCATTTTTACACAGACTCGGACATGCTGCATTTTCTTCTGAAATGTGTTTTTGATCAAGCACATCAAAGGTTGCAACATAAAGTACAGCATTTGACATTTATTCTGCCATAAATAAATTGCTTTGGATGAAATCAGGTCAGTTTTGTGGCACATAGAGACCTTTTTTGCTTTCCATATCATCCATTAACAGGCTTACTCCTCATCAGATTCCACAATATGGCCAGTTCTCTCTCAATAATCAATATTTTGCTGCATTGACAGAGAAGTAATGGACAGATTCTCCATTAAGGACCAAACGCTCTGCGGTTACAGTAGGAACGTGGACTTCTAAAGGGATCATTTTCAATACATATGGAGGTCTAATGGGAACCATTAAGTGCTGAGCCAGATAACAGCATATTTTATGACCTAAGGCCTGCCAATACTGATGGTTGTGAAGTCCATGGACAAACTCGGCACTAATGGCCAAAGATCACGCTACTGTGGCAAAACTGTTTGCAAAGTTTTGCAATAAAATGAATTCACAGAATTGACCTCAACCAAAGTTGTGTCACAAATTCTTAGTACTGTAAGATAAATAAAAAACATAGCGATAGTGCTGCAGTTATACAAGTTACAAGTTATTCAGTATCTGCACGATCCTATACAAATTACAAGCTCCTGTGTCACAGTCAACCTCTATGCTTTACAACTACATTAAAACCGTTTTCACAACAAGACACAAAAACACTCCAGAGACCCTCACATCATCTGTCAGGCAGCTGTGAGCAAACCTCTGCACCTGGCCAAGACATGCTCAAAAGAGAGCCAGACCAGGAAAAGCCTGCGAGGGGACCCAAAAAGAGGCGGCGTGGGTTGGCTCACTCTGCCAGGCCAAAATGTGCTGCTTGCTGGGCCTGACACTCAAAGCAGGAATGCTTTCAAATAGTCAAAAGGAATAGAAAGAAAGAAGGGGGGGAAGAAGAGAGGGAGGGAGGGAGGGAGGGAGGAAGGAGAAGAGGAGGAATGAGAGCAGAGGGGATATGTGCCTCACTCTGAGAAACTCTTCTGGTTCTAATTTACACATCTATGACCACAGCCCAGAATGAGCTCACTGTGAGAGAAGAACAACAACAACCAAAAGCAAGAAATAAAAAAGAAACCTATGGAGAAAGTGATTAAAGGCAAAAAAAGAGGGCAGATGGTAGCTATTCATCGACATGCTTTACGGTCATATTGCTAAACATCTGTTGATCAATACAGCATCGAAGTAAAAACTAGGCTAAAATTCATGGCCAGGAGGCTAGAATTGACTAATGGGTGTGATGGCAGTAATACTGGGGTGAGAGAACACTGGAGAGATGGGGCCAAGAGAGATGCGGCAAGGGTTCCTCTACAGAGAACAGCAGACGGAGGCGATTAGTGGTGGTTCTGGAATGTGAGGGTCAGAGATCTGGGCTCTGCTGGGACCCGCTCTGTAAACACGACCCCACCTCAACCAGAAGAATACCCCCAACACACATACACATAAAAACCACACTGGGATGCAAACAGATCCAAACCCATAGCCACATAGACTAACAGACAACCAAACAAACCGCCAAAAAAACCCACCAGCACCTGGAAGAAAAACTAACCAACCAAATAAACCACGCTAAAGCCAAACAATCAGAGAGACATGCATTGAGGCGAACAGCCTATTCGCTATCACAGACCTAAATTAACTCCTGTGGATGCTGCTGCTGTCGGACAAGCATGACACTGAGCCTAAAGCTATATCTAAACCACAGTAATGACCATCTGCTTCATCACACCCAATAATGTTCAACTGAACAGGCCTCGTTCTACATTTGCCCTTTGATAGAACTGGAGGACAAACAATTAGTGACCTGTCAACGCAGGTCCATCTGGCCTGCAGTTTTGGACTGGCCTGGGCTGTGCAGCACCCTTCAGGGGCGGTCCACCCTTGCTGGGCCCCTGATCAGCTTGCATGTGCCAATGTTTCCCAACTAAATTTTATGCTGCTTTTTTACCTTCAAGTCAACCTTGAAAAAAAAGTAATAAAGAGAAGTGAAGTGTTGTAATTTGAATCTTTGCAAACACGATAATCCTTAGTAACAACATTACAAGAAGCAGTGTCACAGCCTGCCTAACATGCTCATAAAGCGCAGTCTGCAGTTGGGCTGGGTGGGCTTGTACTATTATTTGTTCAATAATGACTTTACCTGCACAAAGCTGCCAAGATAGCCTTGATTTGTTCTTTCATCTAATCACTATTCAGTTTGAATCACTTTAAGGTCTTTGTTTGTAGAGGCAGTCTGGGAAGAGACTGTATGCACCATCAGACAGACTCAAGCACACAAAAGAGAGAGAGAGACACACACACTGTTGTACTGTAGGGCAGGTAACACTTAAACAGGAGGTGAAGTCATTCGCATGAAGGCTATGATTATGATTGGCAACCATAAACTGCCACAAACCCAATTAAATTACTGTGCGTGTGTGTGAGTGACTCCCTGTTCATCCTTGGTGGCCCAATCCAAGTAGTGGAGAGGTGGGATGAGGGTGAGTGGTGGCCCCCTGCACTCACACACACCCATTTCTGTTTCCATAATTGGCCAGATCTGTTTTGTCTGCCCTGATCGCGACACAAAGAGACTAATCGGTGAAGAACAAAAAGGGACTGAGGAGCCAAAACAGGCCTGGATCTTTGTTAACCATCTGCTATCATCAGCATCTGCTATGCCTGGGCTCCACACAACCTGTTTAAGTAGACACCCACTGCTTCTTTTATCATGGCGCATTACCAACACCAAACAAAAGTGTGAGCAATGGAAGGCCTTTTGTTCTCTAAGACATATGGTGCACCTCATATACAGTGACATACAAAGACAGGGCACCCAAAAAGGCCAAGAAAGAAGCAGTGAGACTGCTGAAAGTGACCTGCAAGCTTGAAGCTTGAAGCTTTTGGTGCGCAAATTCACAAACTCAATCATCAAAGTCACACGTAGCAAAATAAAGTGTGTGTAAAGTAAAATATAATGTTTCTTGGGGGCAAGGTACTTTCGACTGCCTTTATGTTGCTTTACCTTCCACCAGCACACCAGGAGAACTCTTGCCACACTGTTACTGCTGGCCAGTGGAGACATGCTTCCCACAGCTGCTTCTGTTCTCTCCACACTTCACTGACCTGCTTCCTGGAGCCCGGATCTGGAGTTCAGGGCATGAGTGGGGAGGTCTGAAGTGGGCTGTCTGTCTGGCTGTCTGATTCAGCAGGAACATAAAGGACCCGCCACTCTGGTATGTACCTTGGAAACTTTAAAGGGGCTCTCTGGTGGTTTTTGTGGTGTGAAGGTAAGGGTGTGCGCAGCGAGGTGAGGGCTGGCAGTCTGCAATGTGAGAACAACACACGGTTGAGACTGTGGCTGAGACTGCAGGGGAGGTATTTGGCATGGAGCAGCCTGATTGTGGTGGTGCTGTATGTAAGGAAAGAGTTGAGGGCTGCAGGGTTGTTTTGTCAGTGTGTTTTGGTTTGCAGGAGAACATGCAGTTGGAACAACTTCAGAGTGGAGCTTGAGAGGATGAAGGGAGGGAAGGCTCCAGCAAATGAGATGTGACACAATGATAAAATGGTCCCGATGATGGGTAACCATGCTATGGCGCCAAGGACAGTCTAAGTCTCCTTATGGGGGGACAGACAGAAGAGGACTAGTCATTAGTTCTGCAGGCTGTATTCGGATTCAGGTAGATACTTTGATGGTAAGCCTCTTCAAACCCATTCTAGCTAATGAACACTGAGGGTTAGAGTACACATCTTTATTCAGTCATTACGACTAATACCTATGGACCACCCTGGGCACTTATGGTACCATCATCGAGGAGAAGACTGCAGCTGCCTCATTAAAAGTACATTTGAAGCTATTTCCTGTCTGAACCGTTCCTATCCCTCAGTACCACTTCCTCGGTAGGACATGAGCAGACAGCTGTGGATAAGATCCTTCAGGCGCCCCTGCGTCTGACCTGTGACCCCTACTGTAGATCCTCAACCCCTTCTCTCTTTCCACGCCTCCCTCTACTCTCCCACCCCGGGGCTGTTCACTCATTCAGGCTCTCACTTGCCCCTCAGCCTCCAGGCAACTGAGACATTTCTAAGGCCTGAGCTGGCTCTGGCGTGCTAATGGGGGAAGGAAGACGTATTGACAGCGAAAAACATGTGCCCATGTAGTCGATCTGAGGAACGGTGCAGCTAATGGATTCCTGCACCTCTGCAGTGCTGTCAAATGGGGAGGCGATGCATTAATACACTAACAAGGGAGTAAGCAAAATCATTCCTTCCACTAGCTAATGACTTGACTGAGCCCTTTTAATGGCTGTCAGCCGCAGAGTGACGCCAGCGTGTTCCATAACTTCAGAGTGTGTTGGATGAGGGCCTAAAACATGCAGCAAAACATTACCGGCAAATTTGTCAACAAACAGCACGCACATGGCAGCTGTAGTAGGGTGTCGAGCCACGATGACGCATATACAAAAACACCCACACCCACACTTTCACTCATAAACACACACACACAGGAGACAATTTAATATTCCTGGCCCTACACACACCGACATGCTGTGACGTGTTGCTGTCTCACTCACTTGGCAGCTTTCTCTGCCAAAAGAACAGCACCAGGATTCCTCTAACATAAACCTGCCACCCGCCCAAAACACACAAGCAGACATAAAACAGTCACACTCACACACCTCACTACATGGCTAGAACACCGTCAGTCCCGAAATAGAGTTTGCCTGAAGAAAAGAGGAGACAAAAGGAAGGGGGCACAAGCGGAGATAAACTGGACAGAGGGAGCTTTTAGAGTTAAGATCACTTAGGTAGATACCGGTCCTCTCGTCCTGGCATGCTGCTTCACGTCTAGAACAAAAACTCACACACAACAGTGATCAACTCATTCCAGCTTTCTCTTTCTATAGTATCCCAAAACTAGTTGTTTTTACTATTGACAGAAATGACCTTCTTGTTTTAAATAGACAAATCTATGCAGTGTGTCTACAGTTTTGCATTATTTTAACCCAGCCTAACATCTTGTGCATATCAAGTATGAAACAGTTTCAAACAATTAACCTCTACAAGAAGGTCAAGCCTACAGACAATCATAAGGTTCCTCTAAGCTGTATAAGCTAATAATGGGCTTTAAAGTGCCACCTCCAATAATTTCCCAATTACCCTCAAGAGAGTCAATAACTGGCTTTATTGGGGTGATGACAGAGTAAGGACCACCTGTGCAGGAGGGAAACAGCAGTGCAGGCTGGGAGGCCTGTCCCTACATGCTCAGCAGATATGACAAACGCCCGACACCTCCTGACCTCTGGGTGGCTGGACGCAACATCTTAGATGCAGCCACAGGGCGCAGACTCTGTCAGCTCTCTCCTGGTCAAACCCCTACAGCACTGCTACCAGGAATGCATGCACACACTTAGACACACAAGCTAACACTTGCACTCTGCAGCTACCATGGAACTTACTAACACTGAGCTGAACCAGGACAATCCATCTCTGTGAAGCATCCCTCGTGTGCATGTCGGAACAACCCCATAAACAAGACTGCCTTATTACTGGAGTACAACGTTAGACAAGCCCCGTGTTGAGTAAGAGTGTGATCAGGTAACCTGAGTTAAAGCCTCAGTTAATATCCTCAATATCCCAGCATTCCACAGACAAATTAAAGTTCATTCTTAATGCCACACCATACTATATGTCGACACTTTAAATGTAAAGTAAATACTAAAACGCATGGAGAGGCTGTGAAAACCTCAGATCATTGTGGAACCCCTCTTCAGCTGATGACATAATGAGGATGGGATGCTTCAGGGTGAAATTCCACAGTTACAGTAGTGAATGAGCCCCTTTAAAGGATGAATAATGCCGGCGGGTCAACCGTCTAAGGGAATCTGATGGTGGCATTTTTAAGGGAAAATTGGGTTAGTCAGAGATAAGAGGGTTTAGCTAAATGAAGGGTCCAATTCATTTCCCCGAAGTGATGGCATTCACTGCAGACAGCCCACAGATGAGTCAAGGTCAGGCCTGTGCTGATAACTGACTTGATGGTTAACAGGGCAGAGACAGGCAGGATGCAGTCAGACAGCAAGGAATCCATAAGTAATGTCATTACTAATAAGGTCCACCAGTAGAAAGAATGGGCGTAACAATACCTTACATTGTACTATATCATTCAATATTATGCTCTCATTTCAGTACACACAGTGCATTGAACATTTCACCACGTGTGTTGTGGTTATTGATGGTTATATAGATGATAACTCTGGTTTTGCTTGATAAAACTGTAAAGCACTGTTTTTGTTTTTGCTGCAGACAAACTACACTAAATAGTTGAAGAAAAAACCTCAAGTTTTCATCTCAAACTCTACTAACCTAAAACCTAAACTAACTAAACCTAAACTGAAAATGGAAACGTATCACCCTATCAACTCAAACCAGGTGAACTCCTTTTACTTTTTGATCACAAGACTAACTGACTCTCTAAATCCTCTCAGCTGTGTCCTGCTTAAGGCTCAGTGACTCAGCCTCTGTGTTGTAATCTAGTCAGAGGTGGGAGAAGAGGGGTCAGGGCGCGCAATTTTGTTAGAAAGCAAGTGGCGTTCTCAGTGCTTGTCTTAGGAGGAGAACTGAAAGAGACAATTTCCTCCGTTGTGCTGACCGATGCTGGGTCCCTAGCTACTTCCTAAACACAAAACAAAACTGCTGAAAAGTGAACATCTAATAGCATACCTGCAGGGGTTAAGAATAACACGACAATGAAACTAACTGCCTCACACTGTCTTTTTGTCGTTTTGTCTGCCGTGCTACTTCCTATGCCTTAACTGCCAACTAGGCTGGGACCTGTCTGTCTGCCTTGACGGGTTCCTCCTCTCTCGTGTTTGCTGCCAGTCCGAGTAACCACTCACTCACACAACACCGATGCTTCCTTCCCTATCATAGTCATGTGAGATGACAACATGAAACCTATGAAACTGTATTTTGTCTCACTCTTCACCAAATATCACCGTCCAGTACAGCAGGTGCCAAAGTGAAACTAGGAACCTTATCTGAGAGGATTTCAGATAATTCTTCACTAGACTGAAAACAGGTGGAAAGTAATTAAGTACTTTTATTCAAGTTCTGTAAGAGTCCAGTACAATTCTGAGGTACTGGCAGCTCACTAGAGTATTCCCATTTTGTCACACATTTACGGCACAACATTTGAGAGAGAAATATTGTTCCTTTTCCTCCCCTTCATTTCTCTGACCGCTTCAGTCACTAGATTCTTGGCAGATAAACATTACACATGAAAACATAGAATAATCTTCTAAAATATGATGCATTATTATTTGAATAACCTAAAAACATGAATCACTTCTACCAAGCACAACATGGACAAAGTTACTAAATGTAACTTCTACTTTGGGAACTTATGAACATGTTACTGCTAATAATTCTTCATTTTCAGCTTCACCGTCTGTTTTTGAGGTAACATTTAAACATTTTTTAAGAGACTTTTTCTGCCAATGAAAAGTTCACTCTCACTATTACAGTAATTTATGAACTGTGAGGGCACAATGAGAGAATGTGTAATTGTGTTCATATTAAGCTTAGCTTATATAACTGTGGTAATCCTGCCCAACATAATGACATTTATTTATTTAATTATGCTGCTCTATATTAAATTGATAAGCACAATTTGACCAAATCTTATCAGACAGAGGTGTCTGATATTATATGTCTCCATATAATAGATAGCGCAGATTCATTTGACTTTTTATTATCTATATATACTGTTTTCCATTTATCAAGTAAAAATACAAAACATTTTTCAATCTAGCTTTCCTCATTTGTAAATTTAAAACTTTTGGGTTTCTTGACTTCTGGTTACACAAAATAAGCAAAAATTCATCATGTGATAATTAGAAGTAGGTTCAACATTTTAAAACTAAAAATCTTTTGTTTACTTCATGGAAAACAATAATTACTTGTCACAATTATCTCATTAAATCCACTGTCAAATGGAATCCATTAGTAATGTCTATTGAGACTAATTTTGACCACTCCTTTATTATGGTTATGTCAGTGGCCCCTGACTTGTTGTTACTGAGTGATGTTCTCCTTGTGAAAGCTGCTGGTTAATGTTATTGAATGAGCACTGTTAATTGTTTGTGGCTGACATTCAGTAATCCTGCAGTGAGACAGACTGAAGCGCTCAGTGAACAGAGGTAATTTTCGGCACGAGAACACAAGCACGGGGCATGTTTTTATCCTAATTCCCACGTTCTTCTTTGGGGGTTACCATGGGAACAGATGAATTCCCGGGACAACTCTGCTCCTGCCAGCTGAGCCCCCCACCTCTCTCCTCTGTCCTGCCCCCACGTGCACCGAGGGGACCAAGCTGAAAGTTTTCTGCCCGTTTGAACAGTTTCCATTTGACTTCTGGAAAAATGCTTTGCAGCGTCGTTAACTTCAACAAATCCCCATCCAGTGTGTGTTTTTTTCCCTTCGTTTAACCTCCTTATAACCTCTGAAAGGTTGATATGATCCACAACGCTGGTGTTGACATATTCTTGCAATCAAAAGACAAGCTGACACGCTTCTTTTCAAAATGTTAAAAGTTGATTATTGTAAATTCAAAGCTTTAAAATGACGAGCGGTCTTTAGTGTTTTTAAATTGGAATTATGGTAAAACTACAGTCATTCCGCAATAACACAAAACTGTTTGCCTGAGGTCAAAACTATTAATTTAAAATAAGTAAATAGACCAATTCTTACCGACACAGAGGCATATTAAATCCAAACCGACAAGCATCTTCCTCTTGGTGCAAAACGAGCTCTCCTCCTCAGGTTGGGTGAGGAAATGCTTCCCCGCTCCATTCTTCCCCTCCGCGGCTACTCCGCTGTCAGTTAACCGCAGCTGGAGGTCCGCGTCCCGGGGCAGCGTGCTGCTGTGGGTGCCGGTGGAATTGAACTTCTGCATGTCTTTAACTTAATAAGTTAATGACAACTTGTTTAATAAGCAGTTGCAGCGAGTCTGTTTTGTCGTAGCTAGCTGGTGAATGATGGAAATCCTCAAACCTTTCAGTCCGTCCGTCGTCGGTGCAACAAATCCATGTCAACAAAAGTTTGACAGCAGCAGACCCCGGCCAGCCAACCAACCAACCAACCGCTGGTTGAGGAAACGTTACACGTTTGTTATCAAAAAGCAAAAGTGCAGAGAAAAAGAAAGCTGGACGCTAACTGGAAAGAGGAGGGAACACAAACATCGGCTGAACTCCTCTACAAACTTCTTGTGAGTGGGAGCATGTTGTGCTCTCCGCTCTCTAAACGTCCTGAACACAAAGCGCTCACATTCAAACATGAATCAAAAACAGGACTTTTGGCTCAAACTTTCAAAATAAAGTGCGTTCTTGATGAATGATAGTCTCGCCCCTGGTCGAGTGACTGCGAGACATTAATTTTGGTTTAAAAAATGATGTGATTTCCGGTATTACTCGGTTTGACTTGACGCAGCTGCGGTCCTGAAAAACCTCCACGTTAAAACCAACAAAATCAATGTGTTAACGATGAGCCTGGAGCTCACAACATGTTCGATCCACCTGACCTGACAGCTGTGTAATGACTGCTCCTCTTCACTGAGATGTCTCCTGTCCCATTACACTGTCCCACCCATGTGAGGACACGTCCCACATGCAGCTTCTGCTCTTCTCCAGACTAATAACGCACATCTAAGAAGATGTTTTCGTTTGTTGCACAAACCCTGCAGAAAAGAAACAAACTCAGCAAAACCTTTCAGATATCGATATTTAATGTAACAATTAATGCAGCCAACACAGTGGAGATTTCATTCTGGCTTAGCTGGGCAAAAAAAAAAAAATCAATAAGGCTGTCCTTTATTTTGATTAAAAATATATAATCATATTTATTGCACAACACTGATTACTGCTGTTTGACTGTCTGCCAATCATTAGCCAGATTAAAATATATATATATATGCAGGCAGACCAAACATAATCTGAACACATGATACAGTCTGTCACTTAGTTTATAATAAACTCATGAAATCTTATGGAATAAATGTTCCCACAAATGTTATTTCTTAAATCAGTCAATTAGCTGCAAATGCCATTTGACTCCTCACAGGATCCTGGTTGTTATTAGTAATGCCTTGCTCACTGTGTGTAGTAGATGGTGGGTAAGTGTTTTCCTGCCACCTGGTGTAAAGACAGAGACACAGCTGCTCATGTCTTCTTATTTAGATTCAGATTTCTATCATAAAAGACAAAGAAAAACAGCAAGTGAATTTTTGTCATTTTTGATTAAAGTTCTGTCATTCGACTAATCAATTCATTGACTGATCATTTCAGCTCTAAATCAGCTTTTCGCTGAGTTACATTTAACACTGCTTTTTGTGCAAATTACATTCGTATTTATGGGCACGTACAGTCCTAGATTTTAGAGAGAAAATGGAAAATCGATGATCTATTTATTAATTACATTGAAAATTACCAGGAAAATATAAAAAAGCCTTTTCCCCCTCAACTTTCCGTTTTCTCATCTGCTTCTTTTATTTTCATTTTATGAGCTGTATGTAAACTAGAAGGTGTAATCCTCATAAGGCCTTGAAGTCACTGATGGTCAGTTTGTCAGTGTTATTTTCTTGGAATTACAGTTAATCTAACAAATCTAACTCTCACTGTCTCACTTTCCAAAACAACGAGTTCTATTCTCTCCTTGCAAAAAGTATACTGTAATTTGTGAGTAAAAACAATGTCAAAATCTAGATTTAAACCAACATTTTGACCAGCTAGTGAGCCCTCACTGTCTAAATAAATGGGTCTAATGACATTTCTAATAGTGACAGATAGGCTGACAGAGTGCTCTACATCTTAATTAGTGATGCAATATCATCTCTGTGGTCCAATGAAACTAAAAGACAAATAGTTTCAAATAGACATCATTTTAAAGTTTCTCAAGCTTGATAAACAGGCCCAAACACGTTAGCACAACAGAAATGTGATACAATCTGTTAAAAAAATATATTTTTCATGTACTTATACACCACAGCTGTATTGCCACCTGTGGCTTGTCTGAGGGGATTCCCTCTCTGCTGTAATGAAAACAGACTTCACATGTGTTTTCGGACTGTACAGTGTTACAGTTATACATTTGCTGTAGGTCAAGACTGATAAAGCATAAAGCATATTGTTTTAGTTTTATAGGTGTTTTATTATTATTTTAATACCAGGTCAGGTGCATTATTGATTCACAACCACTAGATGGCTGTAAATCATCATTTGAAGGCCAGAGAAATCAGAGGAAGTAAACATACTGTACATCAACAGCAGTCATTGAGGAGTGGATCTAAAATGGCTGGAGTCACAATGATTCCTCCTCTACTGATTTGATATAATTTTGTAATGTGTATTAAAGGACGTCAAGTTAAGGCCTTTGACATGTTGTAGTAATATGTTGAATATCTCCACCATTGCTGTGTTTTGTTTAGTCAGTCTATGACAATCTACATGTTATCATCGACTTCAGATGATTTGGATCAGATTTTCCATCCTCCACTGACATTACACGTCACTCTTTCCACTATTAATTGAACCCATTATCACAAGTATCCATCCTCAGCCACTTCAATAATGTTGGATCAAAGGTCATTCTGAATGATTTCTGACACCAATTTCTACCTCCTCTGAGCCTGTCAAGTAAAACTATGAAGCATTCACAGTGATACCATTTGGTTTGGCTTTTGTTTGGAAAGTGTCACATCCCCTGAAAATGCAGAACTAAGCTATAAACATTGCTGAAACGATTTATTTTCCTTTGCATTTCCACCATGTTTGTCATCACAGGCCAAGTAACACAAGTTATTTCTCACTATGTATTGAACATGCACATGACTGCATACAGCTGACTCTGAAAAATGCACTTCTGCTTTCCCATCTAGTTCACATATGGTCTGCCATTTTTTAACTAAAATACTATCCTACTATTCTGCTGTGCACATACAGGTCTTCACCCACTGTGGATTAAAGTCAGCAACAAATCTGCAAATGTTGTTTGTTATTGTGTTACTTGACCATTACCAGTCATGAAGGTAGCCTACTACAGGTATCATTTTCCATCATCTATTCGGTCTGATGACACATACCTGAACCAAAGCCCATCCTGTTTTGCTGCCATGAAACTTTCCCCAGGCAAAGTACAAACACAGAAAGTGAAACCACATTGACTGACCTCAACCAGAATTTTAGATGCAGGTGGGAATTTTCACAAAGTGCAAAGAGTAAACAACATATGACATTTTGTGAGTGCCACCACTCATTTGACTGTGACATTTTGTTTGATGCATTGGGCCTCTATCTTGCTTTTTCAGATGAGAGCTGAGATAATTATGTGTTGATTGTTTGATTTAATCTAAATACATACATAATCTAACCACATGTTGATTGAATAAAAGTATAATGGTGTAGCCAACGTAGAATTACAAAATAATATTTGTAGTATGTGTAATTTCCTCCTGGGATTCTCAAATGTTTCTTATACTCTGTACTCATTATATCTCTGTAGTTTCTGGTCTTATTAGCCTTTTACCCAAATATATTAATGGAAACATTTGTACAGAGAAAAATGCTGCCAAAATCTAGCCTTCCGTGTTGAAAGTTCAAATAATTCAATGCTGAATTAATAAATTAGATTCTTCTCAATGCTAGCAAAAAACAAAAAGAGGATGATATACATACACCACCACCACCCGAACACTCTCATCATAAATAAGGAACTGAATGATTCATTTTGGAATCAATATGTCTGCACTCCTTCCTTCTCTCCCTGGTAGTGAGTCTTGTTCCTCCTTTTTTGTGTGAGTAGGAGAACAGGGCCAGCCCCAAGATGCAGATACAATCTGGGCCTGCTGCGTTTGCCTTCAGTAATATACAGGGGAAAGTACCATCTGGATTCCTCTTTGTTCTATATATACTCAGGGCACAGCAGAACACAGTCAGACATCAAAACGTCATCATCACATGCACATACTGAGCTCAGGAAGCGAACCCACACACTGCTTTGGTGCACAACAGAGGAAACTCAGGACCTGTACAGTCATCAGCTCTTAACATCTGTCTTCCTTCGCTCCCCAGGCTCCAGCTGCTCTGAGCTCTGCCGTCGGACTTACGATGCCACAGCCTACCCAGCCTTCCCTCATCTATGTCCTCCTGTTGTGGACCACCATCCTTTCTATTATCCAGGCTGTGTTCATCACCCTCTTCTTCACAGCTAGACATCATGGCCTGGTGAGACCTCTTAAAATATCCTCAGATTGAATTTACAGAATGCTACAGTATCTCATGGAGATACGAACTTTAATTATAAACTGTAAACAGTTTTACCATAGCCCTGTCACATTTGAATTAATTGACTTGAGTATAGGCTGAATCTCAGTGCTGGTATGTTCAAACACCTGTGCAGTGGATCTGTTCTTTTTTTGTGGTTTTGGTAGTAGCAAAGCTGGTGAGAAAGACACCCATGTCTGTGGTCTGCAGCTGGTTACACAGACCCCGGCCATGACTCCCAAACAGTGAAAGTTTTGCAAAATGTTCAGATAGAAATGTTTGTTTTGGATCAATCCATACCTCAGAGATAATACAAAGCAACACAAAAGATACAATCATAATGGAGCATAGCTGGTATTATCTACAGGAATAAATATAGCAATATGGTTGACTAATAAGCAAATATGTTTACTCTTAGTGTTTAGTTAGATATTCTACAGGAGAATGCTTTTGATAGACAATGCTTTGCTTTTGAAATTTTAATTTGGCAATGCAATTTAGAGACCTTGAACGGCCTTCAAAACCCTTTCGTAACATTTATTATGAGCATATTTTGTGCTTCTGTTTCCTTCTCCAGTCTCAGAACAGTAGTGCTGTAGCACCAGAGCTCACAATGCAAATCCCCACACCTTCGGTAAGATAACCACACCTTCAGAGTTTGTGCTTCTCCTGTTGACCTCACTGTGTTGTGTTATTTATTCTCACAATATGAACACGCATGTTGTTGTTGATTAAGATGTCATGCTATTGTTATTCGTTTTTTAGATGTTTTTACAATCCCAATATTCCATACACACAAATCTTGCAGACCAGGCAGATCTCAAATTACTTTTTTTCTGAGTTAGTTATGTCAGACAGTCTAACCGCTCTCATCACGTCTTGGAGGAAGCACAGTGACGTCATTGCCACATTCGGGGAAATGCCACTAAACTAAACTGTTGTCTCTTCATTTTCCTTCTGAAGATAGTTCATGATCTATTCTGTTCTCACTTTTAAGATGGAGGAACTAGTCTCATCGCCACGTTTAAAAAACAAATATAACATCAATGAGGCCGGACTGTGTGTCACTGTGGGAGCCATAAAGTTCACCACATTTAATGTTATTTTTTCTTTCAACAGTCCCTCTCTGAGCAAGGTCTTCTCTTGGGCAAAGGCAAAATGCTCACCTTTAAAGCTACCGAAGGTAAAGCTCTGCTATTTTAAGTATTTCCTTTCTCAGAATGTACAACAAAGGCTGTAAAAATGTTATACATATCTGCAGCTAATAGCATCTTTTCTGTCACCCACAGCCAACAGGACAATTAAATGGGTAGCAAAGAATCCAAGTAAAAACCTGGTCTCAGAAAAAGGAGAAGTTCTGACCATAATGAATGATGGATATTACTTCCTAAATCTTCAGGTGACACTGAAGACACCGCCTTCATGTAAAGAAACAAAGGGATCGGACCACACGGTCAGTCTGAATAGGAACAACAATGTTCTCCTGCAGGGCCGGATTAACACAAACACATGCAGCACAGGCCTCCTCGGCAAGGTAGAGGAGCTGTCTGCTGGAGACACCCTGGTGGTCGCCATCAACCTGCCAACCACTGACATTGAAGAAGCTGAATCTCTTACCCACCTGGATATCATCTTCATGCTCAAGCCTTAGATGCAGCTCTGATGTTATACATATCTGTAACCCTTGGCCTGTTCCAGGGCACCTGTCCAGCTCTGGGACCCCCTCTGCAGCAAACCTGCTAAGATGCAAAGATGGTAGAGTGAACTTATTGTTTCCCTGTTGCCAAACAGACCTCTGTCTTTGCCTTTGGATCACCAGATCACTTAACTGACTTCCTGCCATCAGAGAGGTGACTGAGTCACAGAGAGCGGATGACAGGGCCAGATTCAACATTGAAGACTGTCTCTTACCCACAGGCTCAGTAAAAACCTCACCCAGTTAATTTCTGGTGTACTAAAAAGAAAAATCCACCCTAAAACAGAATTTGCATTGATTCAATTATTTTGGCCAGTAAATATATTGTAGCGCAGCTCAGGATTGGTCTTAGGTTGACATCATCACTACAAACCAGTTTCTCTGAAGTTGTGCTCAAGGGAAGACTTCAAATTCACACTTTAAAACTCAGCTGTATAGTACTTTAGAAGTACTTTAAGTATACTGTGGGTTTGGGGGGATTTTCCCTTTTATATTGCATAGATTAGAAAAGCAAAGTTGGACTGTTGGACTCGTTGCTTCTCAAATAGCTGTGATCACGGAGCACATTTTTAGTCAGTGAAGCAGGTATTCAGAGTGAACCAATCTTACTTGATTGTTTAAATTTTCTTTCTTATTTATTTCTTACATTTAAAATGTGTAGAAGTGAACAGGAATGTATTATTCTAAAGTGGCAGAACTGTGTTATTTGCACAGCTCCTATTTGCTACTTTCTGATTTATTTCTTGATATGTTTTGAACTATATGAATTATATATTTATGTTGTATTTATTTATTGTTTAGGCTTAAAATATATACAGTATACAGGTCTATACTGTCTCAAACAAAATTCCATGGACAGGCCAGCGAATAACCAATGAATGTATGTCACTGTGTGACAATGTGTGTCATTGTGTGGCATACATATGCTATTATACTGAGTTACTGGAATGTATGTACAGTGTTTTCTTTATCAATTATTGCAATAATATGTAGCTAAAATTGGACAAATTGGACAACTTAGTTGTAAGGGTTTTTACAGGGGTTTAAGAAAAAGATCCAAAATGTCTTTTCACATATTTTTTCTTAATCATGTAAAAACAAGAACCACAATTGCATGCAGAACATTAGTATTTTATTTTCATAATCTAAATTTGAAATGAAAAGTGAAATGACTTGAACTACAAACCTTCACTACTTGTATCACACATTGTGACACATGAAATCACAACTCATAGTGGTTTATGGAAAGTTTCATGTGTTAACAGATATCGAAAGAAATATTTGGTTTTGTCAATGATTTTCAGTTGTCTTTAATGCAACTGCTTGCACTGCTGATGATGTGTGTACATTAGTGTGATTATGCATTCAAAAAGCATTGGATTTGTTCAGGAAAACCTTTAAACATGTGTCATATATGTATGTATGTATGTATGTATATACATACATCTGTCTACATCAACATAACTGCTGCCATGAAAAACATTGTTATAATTAAAGATTATATTTTCTTCATACTGTTCTTCATTTGATGTGTTTAAAAACCCCAATATGGAGCTAAACAGAGCTAATGAAATTACAATGATGAGTTAGTGCCTTAGTCATTTTCAAGACCCTGGGTATGAAGTGAAAGTGAGAGGTCAAAAGTTAATGAGTCACTAATAGAAAGATATAGTGGAGCACTCCCTCCGTATGCTGTCGAAGAATACCCCCTCCAGACTGACAAAGCAAAATAAAAAATCTGCCCCTTACACCATATTATACCTACTGACATACATCACAACAATAGAGATTATGAAAGGTTATTGGAACATGTCATTAGTCATCACAGCCAAGACACATATTTTCCAAGTTACTGTGGTTTCATCTGAAAAGTCTTCATTTCCAAACCTCAGCTGCAGTGTCCCATATCTCTTACCACTCGCTTATTAGCTGTTGCCACCGCAGCTTTCGATTACACTGAGGAGAGGTCTAAGCTGTTGAATTCAAATGCAGATAACAGACAAAGCCAGTTAACACCCACTCTGTCTCATTTATTAGAGACATCTGCATGGGTTGGTTTGTTCCTACCCTTGCTTTCCACTGCCCGATGTGCAAGAGTTGTGTATCCACATAAAGATGTGTGGCAGCTTCTGTGAAAACCTTGTTTCATCATTTCCACCCAAACGTTACTGCGTGTCGTCAGACATGTTTTCGATGAGCAGTCATTGAATAACATACCAGGACCTGCCAGTTAATAATCAACGAAGGATGATAATGAATGATTGCCCAGAATACAAGACATGTGAGATGGTTTGGGGGGAAAAGCAGCATCATGAATCCAGCCACTGGACCTTATACCTTGATTAAAAATGACATTACTATGTAATGTATGTTTTGCTACTATGTGTTAGCAAAAGGTGTGAATTTCCTAAGTGAAAGATATTTTCAGTGAACTCTGGACCCTCTGAATGCACTGCTTACAGATAATTAAAATGTCAACACTCCACTGCTACTCTACCTCACCTAGAGACCAACACAAGGGGACAGCATTTAGCTGTGGACTGTGTGCTACGTACCATGGCCACCTCTTTCAGTTTTGCTTTTCATAAAAATGTCGCTCTAGGCATCACCTGTTGCGTCATTGTAGATAAAAAGGCTTCTAAGTGACAAACAGGTAGTGGTTGATTTCCAAAGTAGCGTGTAAACAGCGTGTCTTGACAGGACAACCCTGCTTTATCAATGGAAAATGTTGGTTTCATATATGGAAGTGTGAACAATTTGTACTATAATAATGAATACTCTCATCCCACATATATTCTCTGTAAGTCATGTCTAGACCAAAGTGTAATGACTAGAGAAAAACCAACATCATGAATCCCAACCACACAGCTTCACCTCCTTTGCTACTACTGTTTCACACTTTACAGGTCTGCCAGCGCTGGAAGATAATGACTCACACATGCATCAAGAAGCACAAATAGAGAGAGAATGTACAAAACGTCTGAGCCAAGGCCACCCATGATTTGACAGATAATATGTTTACTTATGCATTCAGACTATATATAGCCAGACCCCAAACTGTAATTAGTCTCAACTCAGAGTGTTTTAGAGATTTGAACAAAACTTGTAGTGCATGCCTGATGGAAAATTAATTTGAGGTTCACTTAACCTATATACACCCACCGATATACACACACGCACACACAGTCCTGCTACAGTACATTTTCACCCGCCATTGCTCTCCGGGTCTGGGGTTGGAAAGTGAGTCAGGCAATCTGCAGCTGACACCCCTCCCTCCCCCAGCGGTCCCCACCACCACTTCCTCTTCAGTTTACAAATATACAACACCGTGGGTGTTTTCAAGAGCAGCTTCTTCGAACAGATACAGCTAAAGGGAAAGCGTAACAGTGAATGCATGAGAGACACCAAAGAGAAAGAAAAAGTTTGCTGTTTGTGCATGCATGCCAGCGTGCTTGTCGCCATGGTGATGAATTGAAAATGATCATCTATAGCATTACATGATGTGTGGAATTACATGATGTGTGGAATACACATATTGTCTTTGTATATATATATGTATATATTTGTCATAAAAGTTTTTACAGCATGAACACATTCTGGTTGAAGATGGTTGACATATTTTATTGTTCTGGGTCACTGTGGTATTAAAACAATACCCCCTCCATAGTGCCATGTGGTTGGACTGGGTGGGTGTTTTTTTTTTTTTTTTTGCAACTGTGACCACTTAGCAAAGGCCTGGGCACAGCCTCACCTGACGCAGCAGGAAGTGCATGCCGGAGCTCACTTAAACGATATGACGGCCTGAGGAAAGGCTTTCGAAAACCAACAAACAAAACTGTTAAATGATGATTTCTTTATTTCATTATTTTGTATACATTATTGCACATAAATAGAGCAGAATCAAAAAGCAGTTGTATCATTCATTCTACCTCTGGAGGAATAAATAAATACTGTGCAAAGTGAGTCACAGCATGAATGAAAAGAAATGTGTGGGGTTACAGTTTGTATGTTTTCAATTTTAGCATGAACATGACACATACGTCTATACTATACTAAGTTTTTTTAATTAATCATTTTGACAACATTCAGAAGATTAAGTAAGTATACAAGTAAGCATAGAAAAAAGCACATGATGTGAAAATGAGCTTTGTTACACTGTCAAACATAATTCTAAAATTGTTTCACACCCCAATAAGACTTGACCTCATAAAGCTCCGATACACAAAGAGGTTTTCACACCTGCCTCTCTTTCCGGTTACTGACCTGGTTTTTCATTGCAAAGAGAATCATTAATCCTCGAGAAGATTCTATGCTTCTCTTACTACAAACGTTCAGATTCATGGTAAAATATCAATGTGATATTTATATCATATATGCACCAAAGATGTTCTCAAAGGATTTGTGTCGCACAATTTTTGATGCATTGCTCACTTGCACAAAGAGGGCATCATCTTTGTGGAGGAGAAACACTCCACCCAGGTAACTGTTGGATTGTATGTTGCTGGACCTCTGTGAGTATTTCCTGGATGCCAGGAGGGGAATACTTTTGCCATACCGTTTAGTGTTCTTATTAACAGTGTGGTGAAATACTTTGGCATCTAAGAAGGAAACCTTGGAATAGACATAGTAATGACCCTCCTGCTGAATGACAAGACTTCTGTCTTTGTAGTCCATTTCATAGAGGAGAGGGTCTGCAATCATGCTCCATGCCATGATTTCCTTTTCATGAACTACATCTAGTCCATCTGGGGAAAAAACAGCAACAATGTGAAGTCAGAGGGTTTAATGATGAATAAATTATAAAGATTCTCAAATCACATGATGCACATTGACAACTATGCCTTCATTTCACTAGTAAAAGCTACAACAATAAATGTGATTTATTTTCTGCCTAAATTGAACACTATGGTAACGGAAGGGATATCACCACTGGTCTTACCTGTCAGTTGTGCAACCGGTTTGGAAGGAAGAACAGAAAGACCAGGCCTTTTAGTGAGAGAAGTAACATCTTCTCCTGTGTGAGAACCAGACATAATATCTTTGATGTGGTTTAAGTAACTGGGGATATTTATCAATTGATTAAAAAATACTGAGACATACCTGCAATGAGCTTAGAGGACAATCCTGTGGCGGCCTGCAATGGAAATAAAAATGGTTTACCTCTCAGTTGAATGTGTATATTTGTTGATGCAATCACCATTGGTGGATATGTGACCAAGTTGTGAAAATAAGATGTAAAAAACTACGATCTCGCTAATGTAAGCATATTTTTTCAAAATTCTCCACATCATAGAATCTGCAAGACCCCTGTCTGTTTTTCTATAACGTTATCTGTTAGAACAAAGTAGGACAGGTCTGTCTTTCTGGTAAAGAACACAAGGTAGATCACAATCATGGTACAGGAAATAGACCACTTCCTTTTCTCCGCCATACCTTGTTTGTACAATATGAATGTACAACTGTTTGCCTCACAGTGTCAAACCAAGAAAGCCATGTCCCCCTCCCCCCACCCAACCCATGACTGCTGCCCTCACACGGAGGATCAGACGAGGACAGGAAACTGAGTCACAGCGATACAGTGAAAGCACTGACCATCCAACATCATGGGACATCAAGTTTGCATGCTTCTGCCCCCCTGGGACGTCAATGGAGTTCTCCGTAAATGGGCCGGACATTAATGTACTTCTCCATCTCTATTCCGCTCTCTTTCCCATAATAGTGAAATTATTTCACCGTCAGCAGTTTTTGGAGACAAACAATCATTCATATGAAAGCATTAGATGTCACAACAGTCCTTTACGGTTTTCGGATGCATTCACTTCACTAAACTCAACAAGATCCCCGCACATAACTATTGTGTAAAGACAAGTGTTGGGCATGCTTTTGTCTCCCAATATGCTAATGACATTCTTTTTTAATTACTCCATAACTCCATCATGTCACTATGGGAAAATCAGTGATCAACAATTGATTCCTGGACAGTAGAAGTTTCCACTCTGGTTGTGCAAGTATGAAGGCAAAGCCTCCATAATATTTCATGATGTTGTTTTATTTTTGTTGTAGTTTTATTATTTTTAATAGTATCAATATGTATTCAATTCACTTCAAGTTGTTGTATTTGTGCATAAAATATCAAAGTATATATACGTAAGACTTAAGTGCTTAAAAAATTTTACATGTTGCTGAGAAAACCAAAAGAATTCCTATTATGGATACTTACAACTGGTGTTTAAAGGAAAATTAAAGATGTCATTGACAAAAACACAACACAAGAGTTTTGGGTTGAGAGTGACAGAAAACAACTATCTCAAGTAATAGAATTCTGTTGATAAATAAGAAAAGAAAACTAAAAGTGAGAATAAGATGTTAAATCTGAATGAGCTCTCATGACGAAAGTGAGATTCAAAAGGAAATTTAATGAAACAAAAAAGAAGCAAAGTGACTCTCAGTTCTCAAGAAACCACAGGATGAAAAAAGGCATTGTAGGCAGGTGCAGACTCAGAGATTGGGTTGTTACTCACAGATTCAGGTTTGTAGAGATGGTAGATGAAGCAGGCTTCTACGGCCATGCCACACAAGGCCACGCTCACCAGCAGGAACAGCAGGGTCTCAGCCGTCTTGGCATGCCGTCTTCCCTGGCTCAGCCTGGGTGGTACTGGAGGCCGGGTGGCATGGCTGTCCACCACATACACAGAGGGATATCCACCCTCAGCCATACCTACAATGCTCTCTCTGTACCTGAAAAACGATTCAGTGTGGAAATGTCCTCCAGAAGTTGTTGGAGGGTGTTGCTTCAAATGGGCCACGGAGACAAACAGAGACTTGAGAAACAGAGACGTATGAAAAGTAGCAAAATGGGTGGGCTCACTTGTGGTTGGTTCAAGTGGAGATGGCTCACGAGTAGTCAGATAAAGAACAGACTCAAACATAGAAATCTCAAGATGTATCACCAAAGCACCTTTTGCACGCAGTAACTGCAAACATTAAAATGAAACTTTAGTTGTCTAGTTTAATTAATTTTTCCAAAGCAGCTGCAGAACCTGACAATCAGATCAGATACGAAGCCTCAAGGTAGAAGGCGACAATCACTAAGTGGGAGACCAAGTATAATGCATTTTCACCTCCCTTTCACACCCTCCTACTTCACTGTAACAGCAATGTTGAAATATCTCCATTTACACTTCCTCTCTCTCACATACACTCTCTCTGCGTCTTGTCTCAAAGTCTGACAGCAACTTTGTCGCAGGGGATAGAGCAGAGTTTTGAGGCATAAGCCTCAAATATACTGAAGCCACCAGACTCAGCCGGGGTGGGGAGAGGTGAAGCGGCAGGTTAAGACCAAGCTTACATGTGAGAGCTTACATGTCAAAATACTGCAGACTTTAGTTATGTAATAATGTATGGCCTTTGTTAATATAATTTCTCACATAGACTCTGTAGTTGACAGGTAGTTGACAGGAAAAGGTCCATCCTCTAAACTTGGGTGACCTATAGTAAAGTTATGACTGCATGATTGTAGAGAGGGACCAGTGAGGGGGCTGGAAGGCCAAATAAAATTTAAAACCTGATATGCAGCAAGCTGGTGCACTGAGGAGGACTGCTGCTCTGTTCTGGACTTCTGACCGTCTAGTAGATTCTTCATGCAAAGATAAACCAAGTATCACAGTACTTTTAATCCATGTTACTGATACTACTCCAACATGTCATACAAATAAGATTTTCTTTCAAAGATATTTTCCCAACAGGTATGCATGCCTTTTTACATCATATATTTTTGAAGAGCATATAAAATCAAAATGTGGCAAAAAACAAAACAAAACAAAAGCCCTTCGCTCACTGGATTAAAAAAAAACATTGACATATACAAAACATAACAAAAATAAAAATAAAAAATTAACTCAATAAATAACAGAGCCATTTCAACCCTTATAAGGTTAAGTTATGCCTTGCAAGGTATATCATTACATTTGTATTTGAACATGACCCAATACTTAATTCATGAGAAGATTCCCATCATCGCTGTATCTTAAATTAGGCTCTGAGGTTTCCATAGGACCAGATGTGAGCCCATTATTCATTGATGATGTTAAACCTCTATCCCTGCAGTTTTTTGTCAAGATTTTTTCCAACAAACATTTGCAAAATAAATAAAGCTATGTATTTGCAAGTATTAAAGAAAAGGGTTTCCTTGAAATGTTATACTTTGCTGTGATTTCCTCAAAGCTTATGAATGTATCATCTCTATATAACAATAACACAAAATTCAGGCCCATTCTTTGCCCACAAGTGAAAGCCCACATCAGATCTCCCCGGTTTGAATGAAACATTGCCCCAAAATGGACTAAAACAAGATCATGTGTTGCCTATATTCATGTATTTATTTACACCATACCTTTATCATGTTAAGCACAATAGGGTTGATTGTGTTGATTTTAACACTGATTTGATAACAGGTTCATAATGTGATGCGACAAGTTAATGAGAGACAATTTTTGATGATTTTGAGGCATTGATTTCATATCCAGATATTTTCCCCAAACACCTCTTTTGAGTGATCTGCTATTGAATGATCACTTTTTGTTTAAAAAACAAGATAACATATGCCATGACAACCATTGCATGATCAGAGATGACTGTACTATCATATTGACAATCTTCAATTTTTGAAAGACCAAGAAATCATCTATTCTAGACAGCAGAATAGCAAACTCTCTAGCTAATGGGTTTAGATGCAGTTCTTTAATAAAATGCTGTAATACTTTTCTAGTCCTCATATGAGTATTATCCATTCCAGAAGACCTATCTATCTGTGGATCCAAATCTCCTGCCGTGATACATTTCCCTGACAGTGTGGAGATCTTTAAAAAGACATTGTATTAAAAGCTTGCATAATATTAGGTCGATATATTAATTTGATCTGATCACTTAATGAGGGTATTGATACCCTAATGAGTACATAATCAAGGTATCAAGTTAATTATTTCATTGCAGTGTTGGTTGACACCAACCACCCTAAAATACATAACGTTAATCTCTACAATCAAATATCTCTCTGATCTTGTTGTATATGTTTATGAGCTACTTGCTAATAGTTGCATGATCTGTATCTGCATGTCATTTGCTTTTAAAAACAATATGATAATGTGGTTGTAAACATACCATACCCTAATAGAAGACTACATCATGAACCTCACACTTTTACAGAATAAGGAATTAAAGTATCAGGAGTTTATGGTAACACTTTATAATAAGGGTACATAATACATGCTTTAGTAATGCAAAACTAATGCATGGTTCATGGGGATTTAAAGTGTGCAGTAAGGCAGAATGTATTCCTGTTACTCACCATTAAGAAATGATCAAGTCAGTGATGATCAAGTGAGTTTACCTTTTCAGTTATTGCTTAAGTCTGTCACGTAGTCAAGTGACTACAGTGGACAGCTATCCATTTTCTTGTATATGCATGGGTTTTTGATGGTATAGTTGCACATCAGCCACCACAGTGGACGCTAGTGCGTCATTAATGTTGCACCTTGTCACTCCTCAGTTTTGCATGTAGCTGCAGTCCAGACTGCAGAGCGCTGTTGGTCGACACAGATGGTGACTCCACTCATTCAGCTGGACTCAACTCAGTCAAGGGATCAGTTACTGTCAGGCTATTTTCCAACCGTATTATGAGAGTAAGCAATTAGATATATAGCAAAACCGCTTTCTTTTGGATGTGAAACATAGAACAAAGTTGCTCCAAGTTGGTGGAAGTGGCATGAATGGACTGTGCACTGCAGGGGGAGGATGATGAATGTGTCTCCAGAGCTGTGTTTGCTGGCATGTTTAATTCTGACTGTAGGTTTGACTTTGGGTTTGGGGCCAAACCAAAATATGGCATTTACATTTCTGTTACCTGCTGCCACCACGCAGTGTTTTTACCAAACCGCCGCAAAGAATGACAGCATGGAAGTTGAATACCAGGTAAATATAAACTTCTCTCTATCTCTCTCTTGTCTATCTGGTACAGCGGCTGTGTAATGTTGTATTTAATGTTTTGGATAGCTTTATTCAAGTTTGTGGATAATGTCTAACTGAAAAACACGTGAAGAAAGGCTTTGGACTTTGGTCTTGCATGTAGAGAGATAAGAAAAACATTTCTGTTGTTGTTGAAGACACCTGTCCTGAGATAGGGCAAAGAGGTAGAAATACTAAAAATGATACACAAACTGCAAAAACACATTGCAAGAGTACTTAACATGCATCCTGCACAAACATGCCTTTACATGACATTGTAAATACATCCAAAATAGCCACCATAATTAATTTCAAAGTTAATTTCAGTTTTTAACTTTTTCAAACATAGCACAAAAAATAGCAAGCTTCAAATAAAAAAGTTCTCTTACAATGTGTTATTGACCTCAATTATTTTATGGCCATGACCTTTGCGTGGCTTTATCACACCATAGTCATCGTACTGCACCCACTGGCAGCCTGTGTGAGTCACAGTCTTGGCTGCCCCCCTGTGACACATCTCAGTGCTTTCTGAGCATGGAATCAGAGAAGAGCCATCGACAATGGAACAGTTGACACGTGATGTTCCCAGGGCTGCAGCGTGGATGTGGAGGTCTTATTCATATATCCGCTGCCTTTTCCCAAACCTTCACTTCACTTAATGTGAAACTGTGGAACTTTTCTTTATTGCAGCCAAGAAAAAGACAGGAGGATACAAGAGGATCAGGTATACATAAACAGACTGTGAGTCATTTGTGAAGTTTATCAAAGGAGGAGAGATTATTGTACTGAGGTTGAAGCTTGATGTGAACAAACCTATTATGGTTTTCCTTATTTTCTGTCATATAAAATGTGACAATGATGGGGTATTCATATTAAACATTGCCAAAGTTTCAAATAATGAGGTAAACGTCTATAAAAGTAATTCATGTGAGCAAAAACCGTCAGCTCTGAATGCTATGTTTCCAATGTTTTTTTCTAATTTTGTGCCTTCATGTTTTTGGAGGTTGTTCAGTTTGTCTCACAGAAAGTTCTTTTACGGTTGTGAAGGAAAGTTGGTTATTTTCTTTGAAAGAGCATGATAGGTCCCCTTTAAGTATTCTAAATATATAATGTGTATCTAGATGCCTCATTGGATGGGGGTATGGGGGGAGGTTTCAAGGATCAGGTTTACTGGATTTATGAAATGCTGACAATCATACATGGATTCCATTATCTTAACAACTTGATAACAGAATGCCTTCAAAAAGTGGAGAGGGCTATGCACACTACGTCAAATTTATGTCCACAGTTTCACCAACAACTAGTTAGTATAGTTTCATGTTGTACAATGGGTGTTGGATTCCAGGTATTTCCTGCAGTTTGATACATTATTATAAATACATTTTGAATACAGCATTGGAAGCACTACACAGGGAAGAGCACTGCACAATGTGGAGAGGGGGGTAAAGCCACTGGCAGGGAGCTTTAGGCCTGCAATGCTTTTTTGAGCAATGTTTGTATAGGTTTTTTTTTTCAGTTTTGATGAGTGAATTAGGATGTTTCATTCACAAATAGGTATGAATCATCCTAAACAAGAACAGGATCTTGAGCCATGACCCTATGGAAATTACAGAAACATGTGAGTGTATGAAGATTCCAGTGAAGGTTATGTAACGGACCCCTTGTGTTGCTGATTCATCAGGAATCAAATAAAATAAGTATGCTACATATTAGTGGGCCCCGTAAAAAAGTAGACAGTTATTAATTAAAATCATTGTGGAGGGGTGTTCAGCCCATATCAACTACAACTACATAGGCTAATGTGAAATCCAGAAATGAGAAAAGGAATCATGTTTTCTAGTAGGCCTACATTACATGCATGTGTTTGAAACTTAAATGATCCCATGATGTGAAGTTTGCAAAAGTTACTCAATTATTCACATATTACACTGAATCCCTATCAGGACTGTTGAACTATGTATGTCATTGAGCTCTTCTTTTACTCGAGGGCAAAGAGAAGAGAGTAGAGGGTGGCGAATTTCCCTATGCAGATACCCAAACTGTCCAATTATTATCAATGTGGCATGATATGTGAGCTAGGTTGTCGCTCAGTGTGCTATCAGGGCTTTAATTTGAATTTCAGACAGCCGCCTGCATGTCTGGAGTGGAAACGTGAACATAACAGTGGAAATGTGAATTAATTCTGGTATCTGGATATCCTGCATTTCTGACCTCATTCCCTCTGTTTCTTTTGCAGGTGATAGCTGGGTCAGGTCTGGATGTTGGCTTTGCCCTCATCTCACCCAGCGGATACCGGCTGGTTTCTGACTTTAGGAGATCTGATGGCATTCACATGTAGGTCACCGAAATGCTTTTCAACAATTACTTGCTTTTGATGTGATGTTCAATTCCTGTGATACGAGTTAATTCCCCAAATAACCAAAGGGACTTGATTTCAGATCTGCACTTCCTCTCTCTTTATATAGAACTACACTGTACTGTATACATTTTCTAAAAACAAAGTGATTACACTACAGTTTTGTTGTGGTATTGAGTTTCGATCATGATATTGTCGAGAGCATTTTTTTCCTGTAGGGTGGACCCCACAGAGGAAGGAGACTACCGGTTGTGCTTCGACAACAGTTTCAGTAAATTTTCAAAGAAGATGGTGTTCTTTGAGGTAATTATTAATAGCCAGAGCAGTGCAGGCGGAGACCGAGATGAGTGGGCAGACGTGGCCACGCCAGAGAGCATGATGGAGTACAAACTGGAGGACATCAGGGTGAGAGGGAAAAACAAAGAGCCATTACATCTGCTGCAGCTATGATTCCCCTTCAGACAACACTTAAGAATTATCTGATGTCATTCTTTTTGATGTCTACTCATCACAGTATTGACTTTCATCTCCTCCTGTCTGCTGTTCTTTTCTTCCTCTTTCAGGCGAGGATGGACTCTGTGTACAGGCACCTGGAGAGGAGCCGTCAGGCCCAGACTGGGCTACGGGCCTTTGAGGCGAGGGACCGCTACCTACTGGAGGACAACCTGTGGCGGGTGTCCTTCTGGTCCTGCCTCAACCTGCTTGTCATGCTCACCGTGGCTGTCACTCAAATCTACTCCCTGCGACGCCTCTTTGATGACACCAAGCGGGTCCACACATAGTCACAACCAAACTGTTTCATTAACCTCCAGCCAAGACAGTGTAGAACCTGCATGTGCTTACACTTGAAAGTTTGACCCAGAACCATTAACTGACATGTGCCTTGTGAGCTTTAAGAGAATTTTCAAGGGATGCTTCTCATTAAACTGATTCATCATGCACTGGGAACTTTTTTTAGGTGCTTGCACACACCGAGACACATACCATCTATACATATATAAATAAATACACACACACAGCACTGCTATTTATAAACAATGTCATGAGCTAGAAAACACACAGCCGTTGTCACTGGAATGTTTTATTGAATTTCACACCAACATTTATGACTCTAGGCTATGTTTTATCAAAACAAGCCTTAGGCTGTTAAAAAAAACCACATCTAAAATCTTTACTGTGATAAAGACATGAATTCACACAGTCATAAAAGCAATCTCCCTGATCCATTTCTCCATCTGGAGGTTAAATATGCAAAAAACAGTGAAGTCATGCAGATGACAAGTTAGTTTTGGCTGAAACATTAATTTCCATGCCTTTATCTGGATGATTTGTTTCATGCAATTACACTTGCGAAGTGAAGACATACATAATGCAGTAGGCCAAAGCTGTTGTGCATTTCAATCTTTACCACCGTATTTTCTCACTATGTTGAAACTTCCTGCTCAACATTTTCTGCCTGTAAAACATATTCAGTGGTCATGGTGCACCACTTGACAGCAATTTCTTTCTTTGTCATCACAGAAAAGAGACATGCTACACTAATGAAAAACATTCTCATGTTGAAGTGTCTTTATGACATGGCACTGCATCATAATTAATCGTACTGCATCTCAAATTATTTGTTCAAATAAATAATTGAAGTCTTCTGGGAGATTGTGTATAAATTCTGAAACAGAAAATATCAGCATTAGATTTATGTGCTCAATTAGATTTCACACTATGAGAAAAATGGTTCTGACCCTCTGTGGAAATACTAAAATATCTATTTAGTGCTCAGAACTATTTTAGATAACATTCACTGCAGAGGAAATAACTTAGTTTGATGCCTCAATAACTAATGAGCTTCTATGTTTTACTGACAGCATCAGATTACTTATGTAGGTCTTCTAAAGCATTGTTGGAGTGTTTCTTTTACAGTGAACTGAAGATATGTAGTTCTTCTGTAGTCCTGCTGTTGTCATGAAGTCATTTCATGTCCACTTCAGGCTGGTCAAGGTCACCACTGGTTTCGACGGGGAGCTGGGCGCCTGTTCAGGAAGAATCAAGCAACATTAATCTCTTAACCTTGTGACATGCACTTACTTAAGTAATGCTACAGGATCCAGTCATCAGGAACAGCGAGGGCATTTGTAATGAGGCAATCTCCGTTAGCTTAGAGGGATCATCCTCCCCACTCACATTGGAGGATATGATTAATAACATCAACCTGGATTTATTAATTAATGCTGAATTGAAAAGAATTGTTTTACAAGATGTTTGGAAACATCTGAACAGGGGCTTTCTATACTTTCAGGGTAAACCCTATAAAAATATTCCCAGCCCCATGGAAGTCATCATGCTTTATTGTCTTACAACATTGAATTAAAGTATATGTTTTATTGTGACATTAAAAGGGTATTTCCCTGTTGATTAGTGTAAAAAGTCACATTAAATATTCATTGACTCAATGCTGTGACAAAAAACATTGACTTACAAGGGGGTGAATTCTTTTTATAGGCAGTGTAAGTCGATTCATAAACAAAAGCAACAGAAGGCTACTATTACTATGACAAGGTATTGTTTGATTTGTTCATCACTTTACATTTGGTGAAAATGCATGTGCTGACAGTAAAGAACAGTGACCATTGCCTCTCTAAAGCAGGCAGCCTGCCAGCAGAGGGTTGCCATAGGAACATTTGCAGGCTTATGTCAGTCTGCATTGGTTTAGATAAACAGAGGGAGGCAAGTGAGGAGAGGAGCACCAGGAAGAGCACTACATTATCTGAGAGAGAGGGAGACAAGAGAAAGTAGATCACACAGGACACAAGGAGACACCAACCACCAGAGCCAGTCCCTTTATTGTACACAACACCTCTTTATTTACTCTCCATTCTAAAAGTTCATTTTGTTTATTCAAATCAATTAATTGCTACAGAGGCACTTGACAAGGGTTTGCAAAACAAAAAGAAAAGAGATTTTTGCAGGTTGGTTTCCAACCCTTTCCACCAGATTCAGGCAGGGGAGGGAAAGAGGAAGGAAGCAGGGTATATCCATTATGGAGAAAGGCAGTATTGCCACAACCTAATGTACTACAGGGCAATTACAGTCTGGGATTCTCACGGGCAGGCTGAAGTGACAGGCACAAGGGAATTTCAACAAACTTTGGCCAATAAGAAGTTTTATCACACGAACTACTAACGTTTGTGTACCAGGGGTTTGTGGAGGATCTAATGTGAAGGGTTTAAATCTAAAGATTCAGGGCTGTTTTATAAGCTTCATACTGGCACTGTCACTGAAAGCCAGACCTGTAGAGAAATACAAGGGAAGAAAAAGCACACTCTGTCTCTAGGGTCTGTTGTTTGGAACAGTTTTGAATTTACAGTTTCTTTGTCATGTCAGGTTGTCTAATTAAGTTTCTATCCTCTGTGGTGAGAACAGAGAAACGTTTAGACAGCTTCTCTAGACAGGGTGTGCCTTCATAAACCACAAATCCCACCACCTGCTCACCACCACTACTGATCAAACCAAAAACAGAAAACATCCTAGTAGCCCAATATCACTCCCCGCTTGAACGGTTTCCCCCTAAACGCCTAAACATGAAAAACTTGAAATGGTCAAATACCCTCAAAGAGCAATCAAAAGATATCCTTTATCAAATGTCCGCCCCAAGTGCCCTCCCAACATACAACACGTTTAAACAGCTAATCCCTGCAGCAGTACCCCAAATAACAGTCCAGGAGAAGCTGGGGAGCAGAGTTGTACAGAGCTGATGCGATTGCAACCAAAAACATCAAAAGAAATGACAAATGCCCAGGTTATAAATAATGCATTAGGAGATGACCAATCTCTTTTTCCCCTACATCCAAGGATAATTTATGAAATGACAGTGTTAGTGCTTCCTTTAATATGACAACTACAGTTGCATTTTAACTTGATGGGCTTCAATTATAATCAATAGCATGTTTGTCATCAACCCTGTGCTTAAATGAGATATAAGTGCTAACTCCCCAGTATAGGCCAGCTATATACAATGATATTTTTAATGCATGGAAGCAGAACTGATAGCAGTAATAAATGTCCTTTACACCTAAGCCCAGAAAGAGATGTGCCAACTCCTAAATGCTTAATACCATCTTTATACTCTAAATCACAGATACGTCCTCGTCTACACACCTCACCGCTTCAGTTTTATCCTCTCTGAGAGGAAACTGTACTGTGAGCTCTGCTCTATACGACTCAGCTAATCCAGGAATGAACAAAGTCTGAAGGCTGAAGGTCTCACTGGGGTTCAACTGAGACTAAAGGGATTAAAATTCAAGGCTTTAACAATTCAGAATTAGTGAGAGAGAGAGAGAGAATGCATCCCACAAAGTGCCTTCTGCCTCTCTCCCTCTCCCGGGTTTTTGTGCATAGTGTTCTGGTAACGGACTACAACACCCCTGTTATGAGTGGCTGGTTGTAAGGCTGCATGGTTCGAAGTGCTTGGATAATATGGTCAATCTGGCAGACATTGTTTCAGCGTGGAAGGAAAATTCACAGAAAGGGGGGGGGGGGGGGGGGGCTGAAATGACTCAGTCTCGTGCAACCCTGCCCTGTGTCTTTTTATGCTTTGTTTTTTTTTTCTGCGATTAGGATTTCATTTTTAAAGCTACACTTATGATGGTCATTAAAAAGGACAAAGTCACTCAAATAAAATAACACAAGGAAAAGAAATGTAATCGACATCACCAAAATAACAACAGTGATAATAAGCTATTGTTCTTTCAGTATGAAATCAGTTAGGAAATGAAAACCCAGTAAAACATTAACAACAGGTTAAGTGTGTATATTACATAGCGATCTAGACTCGGGCGTCTGGGCCAATCTAAAAAGGTGGAGGGAGGGGAGAGGAAAGCCAGCCTGTAACAATTAATAAGTTATTCAATGAGCTTCTGGTGGGAATCTTGTCAGAGGAAGTAAACCAGTTATTACAATAAAAAAAAGCTCCTGAACTGAATTTGATACACCATCTCCTGCTGAAAGAAGTTAAATGCATCCCACAGAACTGGGTTTTATTTTGTATTACACAATTTCCACAGCAGTCAAATGTAATATTCAAGTGGTTAAGGGCTTTCGTTCGTTCATGTGCACTGATAAAGACGGTATTAGCAGCTTATTACATCGCTTGAAGTGACATATTAATACGGCTGGACGATGCATATTATGCACCGGTATCAGTCGGCCCCTCCCATTGAGCACCCGCTCACGGCTTTTAGTGTGCAAATACACACACCCACACACAAACACACACACTTAGGTGGGCTTGGCCACAGGTCTAGTCTAGCAGGGAGGGCTCAGCAGGGCGGATAATGGTGGGCCGGTGAGAAGGAGCGCCAGGGGGTCTTCGGCTGCAACGGGGAGAGAAGATAGAGAATAAGGAGTGAGACATGCTCACAAAAGAGACAGCGGAGAAACCAAAACAACCCGACAGAGAGAACAGAGGGAGGGTGAGGACTGAGGGAGAGTGAGAGGAGAATGAATGCCAAGAAATAATAATAAATATAGAGATGGGATAACTGGTGAGAGTGAGAAACGACAAATGACGCCTGTGACGCTTAAAAGACAGAGGATGATGAGATTTTAGTGACAAAAGGTTACAAATACAGTGCAACAAAAATTGAACAATATACACATGTGGTATTAGTGATCACATCATAACTGGAAGTCATACCTGGGTACACCGGGTGGGACACGGGCAGGCCGAGAGGGGATCTGTGGGGGTGCACTGAAGGGATCCAGGTTGCTGTTGAAGGCATTGATGGGTGGGCCTGGGCGAGAGGGGATTGGTGGTGCTCCGAAGGCTGGAGAGGGGTTGAGTGGAGCTCCAAAGGCAGGGGAAGGGTTCATGGGTGGTCCTGGTGTTGGGCCCCGAACAGCAGGCGGACGACTAGGGGGCTGGGCTGCTGCAGGAGGCGGCCTGCGCTGAGGGGTTGGGCTGAGAGGAGGATATGATTAAATGAAACTGAAACTCGTAAAAGATCCCATTAATTCTCCTGTAGAGTTGTTTGATGCTCTTATTCAAGGTAAGATACACTGACTATTATGTGTAATTGCACCTCTTTTCAAATTCAACAAGGCATGCGTAATACTACCAGGCTAAAGATTTGCTTTTTTCTCGCCGTTTCTACCGTCATATATCTAAAACGTGCTCGCTGTGTAAATGTGTTGAATGTGTCATTAGAGACCATATTTTCCAGCTGTTACACCTAAAGCTCAACTAAATGTTATCCCTTATCTCACCTGGCTTCTTGGATCCAGGTGTCATTTACGGGCGGAGGTACTGGGGTGGAGATGGTGTTGACGGTGATGTCACCAATAATGTGCAGTGCCTCTTTGAGTGCGTGATACATGCGTAACATTTCGTCTCTGCGCTGGGCCTGGTCAGCCGACTCCTCCATGAGACTGTTCTGGTCACCAGATGAGTAGAGGTAGGCCAGCAGCTCTGAGTGGATGAAATCCTTTGCCTGAATAGAAATTAAGATTATTAAAAAATAGGTGGTGGCAACTTACATAAAAAAAAAAACTCATGGTACAGCAGTTACCAAATTGAAATGATAGCTTGAAGATATTTGATCCTTAAACAAAATAATAGAAAACATCGGTAAAGGAGCTGCCCAGTGGACAATAGTGCAGGTGATGGTTTTGTGTGTGTGTGTGTGTGTGTGTAGCTGCTCGATTGGTGGAAGCCAGCAAGTGAGCTCACCAGAATAATAAAGCCTAATAAGGGACAGTGGACAAGTCATTGTGTGCGTGCATCATTTATTTTGTTAATTAGTGCCTTCAAGTTTATGACCCCGTGTTAACATGAAATACATGACCACTGCTACTAAAATGAACAAGAAAACTAAACTCTATTCTGATTAGCTCTATTAAATAGCAGTTTATTTGATCTCAGCTCAGATCACTGGTTTATCAGGTGCCAGGATTACGTTTATAGAGAATGTAGTAATGTAGGATGCTACACTTGCTGGATAATGGCAATATTTCTGTCATCACACATAGCTAATTGCATATTACATCCAAACATACAGGTTTGCATAGTTTGTAAAAAAAAAAAATAAAAAAAAAATGTATATGTAGGATGGACACCATGCAAAATTACAATATGCACTCTTTAGGTGATGTAGAGCACTGCAAAATTGGATGTTCACATTTACAGTGTTTAGGTACAGATCCAGCTACTGCTAGCATGTAGCATAGCACACAGCATTAAGTGCGAGAGCACTTTAACTAACCCACCAAATGTGCTGGGATGTACACTGCACTGTACAAAGTGGTGGTCATGGCTCAATAGCCTTCTTTTCAGTAAAGTCTCCATAAGTGAAATACAATGTAGCGTTGAGATAACAGACTCAGATCAACCCTTTTATTTCAAGTCAGTTTTCTAGTCTGCACACTCTGTCTGTTAATGGCTTGTCTCTGCTAATGAGGACTCACACTGTTGATCATGAGATGCATGATGGTCTTGGGCATGAGGTCTCTGATGGATTTGTTGATGATGCCAATGTATGAATCCACCAGGTTGCGGATGGTTTCCACCTGCCGCTCCAACTGAGGGTCCATAGAGAATGTGTCTGCAGGGGCAGCCTCTTCATTCTCCGTCTAACAATACACACACACACACACACAAAAGATAAAGTATAAATATATCATAAATACATCTTATAGTTGCTCTCTGTAGAAGTAGCAATTCTTACAACGTGAGAAATACAGAGGTGCATGTGTTAATGACCAATGTAATATTAAATAATCTATGGCTTTTATAGAAACCAAAAGCCCCACCCACCCACATACCTGGTCCTTCTCCGGATAAACCCCTGCCCTGAGGAAGGACGCTTTCCAGCTGTCCACATCCTCTTGAGAATCACAGGCCAGTTCTACTTGGCGAAGATCCTTGTACACGTTCCTGTACAGATAAACAGAAGACGAACACAAGTGCTTGTGAGTGTGTGGGCTTACACAGTAAAGACATGAATGCACACGCAAACGCAAACGCAAACACAAACACAAACATAAGGTACGTGTGAATTCACATGTCTTAACAACATAACCCTAACCTCTGTTCAGTGTTGAAGATTGCGAAGATGTGCTTTGTGGACATAAAGCCTTTCTCCACATCTCTGAGCTTCAGGTTATCCAGGGGCAGCATATACTTCTTTTCTTTCTCCTAGCATGAGACAAACAGAAGAAATGAGCATTTTAAAGCAGAACTGAAACCTGGAATATACAACAGAAAGAAGCTATATCTTTATAAAGTGGGCAATTATAGGTATTTTGGTAATGGAGATGAAAACCGAGGACAGCAGCACTAACACTTCTCCACCAATGAGCAGACATGATGGAATGCATTTCCTCTATGTAGACCACCACCAGGCTGGTGAGATGGAGAAATGCATGATGAGGGAGGAGGAGGAGAGTAAGAAAAGGAGGAGCATGAGGGAATTCTGGGGGGATGGGGTACCAGCTTTCACTGTTGAGCAGAGACATCTGGAAGCATTTACGTCTGCACTAACACAGAGAGCGGCGCAGGCCCAACAGTTACATCACTCACAGTTCCACACAATCCCCCCGCCCCCACCACACACACACACACACACACACACACACACACACACACACACACACACACACACACACACACACACACACACACACACACACACACACACACACACACACACACACACACACACACACACACACACACACAGGGCCAAATACTTAACTGCACGTGCAAAGACAAACAAATATACATGAGCCTGAACAAACTGAACAAACACATATCATGAGATTTGGGTGTGTGTATAAACATGCATTCGTACAGATATGACCAACTGCCGAAACACTAAATGGTACAGTATGTGGACACATGCACACTTGTACACACACAATCACACCCCCCTCCGGCCCCCGTAACCCAGTACGATTTCCTGCAAATTCCAAAGTCAGATCCCGGCTGGAACATTTCAGCCCGCCTGCCACGTCAGTTTGCCTCCACCATCCTCCCTCTCACATTCTCTTTCTTTCTCTTTGCTGTTTCGCGAAAAAGCGACAGACAGAAAATGCACCGTTTCCAGTTGGTGTTTGGGCACATTGAGGCCACTGGACTGGAGTTCATCTTTAGCAGTAGTTTGTAGTGGTATCTGTAAGGAGTCTTTTTATTTCGCTGGAAGAATGGATACGACTGAGGCCTTGGGAAGAAGATCAAGCAGTAAGTAAGGTAATTACAATGCTATTTATGCATTTTATGCACTTGTTTATGCAAATGTTCAACAATTAAGTTAAGTCAGTCTTTTCAATCAAGTCCAAAATCAAATGATCAATGAAAGTTGATCATTTGATTTTAGATCATATAAACTTGATCGATCAGTGCACTGACATGTCCCTTGTACTGATTGTTACTCTCCAAGTCTTTGAATACAATCTTTGAAAAGGTCTATAATATAAGTAAACTGTAGAGCGGAGCCTGCTGAGTGTGCACATACTGTGGTTATTTAGCCAATAGGGAATGCGGTCCAGCCATGGTCGGTTGAAGGCAATGTTATAAAGTTTAGATTTTTCATATTAAGCTCTATTTAAAACAACATATGTTTAATAAGATAAAAAGTATTGTGGCATTTTAGCAGTATGGGTCCTGATATATCAGCATTTGTGTCAATGTAATGTTTGCTCGCTGTGCCCTCTGTCCTACTGTCCTAAGGTAGCAACCTGCAGCCGCAATGACCTCGGGGTCCTTCCTCCCATCAGAGTCCTCCTCACCCCCCCGCCTGCCCAGTGTTCAGACTACCTGTTCATCAGGCTACAGCTGAACAGTAGTCTGCACATTGGTTAGGCTGGGCTGGGACGCACACACCTCCAGCCATCGTGGGTGATGACATCAAATCTCCACTCTGGACAGTTTATTATATTTATTTAATTGCTCTCACCTCCTCATCCTTGTACCAGGACAGGGACTCAGCAGTCAGGACAAACCAGTACTCCTTGGAGCCTCCTTTCATGATGCTGATGTTGATGGTTAGCCAGCCTTTCCTGATCACCTGCACAGCGAGGAGAAGATGTGGAAGAGAGAAAAGGGTGGTAGGGAGAGAGAGGTACCAGGAGGATGGAGGAAAACGGCTTTGTCAATTAGGTGAATGCACTGGTGACATGATGGTCCCATAAGTGTTGCACCATTAATACTGGGATGTGACCGACGCTAATAAAATCTTACCTGCTTGGTCACTGAAAATGTGGTTGTCTCTTATCTTTTTATTTTAATATTCAACGTTTTTGTGTCTGTGAGTTTAAGGTTACATAAATATTCACTAAAACACAGAAGCATGGATTAAATGTGAAACTTATTGAGTAAACAGCATGGAGTGACAGTAAGGACAGAAATAAATTGAATAATATGGCTAAATGTCAAAAGATTTAGTTGACAATACTGAAAAAGGATGTAGTCCTTGTTCTTTTTCACTCAACAGAAAAGAAATTCTTAAACCAACAAACAGGACCAGATGGTCTCCAGACCATGCTAGCCCCGACACAGAGTCAAAAATCAAAGGTTGACGGTGGTATGTTAGTGTCAGCGGGTCAGTAAAAGCTAGCCTATGTACTGGTAGTTATAAAAAAGCAGGGTTATTGGGGTTAAAGGGACTCAGATATGAGGGGGGGGGGGTTAAGTAAGATGGGGAGAAGTGAGTACAGAAGACGGGATAAAGGCGGAGAGAAGAATTGCAATGAAAGAGATTAAATGCATAGTTAGCTGATTTAGTAGAGTTCATAGAGGGACAGAAATCTAAACAGCAAAGTGAAAATCTGAAGTGGAGTGATGGAGAGGGAGGAAATATATCAGACTGAGAGGCCGAGTTGAGTGAATCACTCTGAGAAAAATAAGCCATGCATTTTGGAGGAGCCTTCTTAGCTACTATGGCTCTCAATTTTTCCAAATAGACTCCCACGCATTTCAAGCACAGTACAATGGGGGACACTACCTGTGAAAAGTGTGCTTGTGGTACGTAAAACTAAGTGGAAATGTCCATTTCAAAGTCTGCATTAGACCTCTCTCCTGCACTCCCTCTCCATCCAGCAGAGGACTGGAGTGAGTTATGGAAAAAAAAGATTCATTAGTTCAAAGCGCCAACTTAAACATGGGAGAGGAGGCAATTACATAGGAGCTAAACTGGTAGTTTGCCTTGGCGAGGAAATAAACTTAAACTTTTCAGAAACAAGGAAGAGTTTTAAATCCCCTGTATTAAAGTTAGCTGGAAATGTTATAACCATGTTGACATTAAGAAAGAGGAAACGATGAGATGCTTTTGTTTCTACACTATTTGTCAGTAGTAGACAACCGTCAACACATGTTCAATCCATTTCTGTAAATGTAAGAGATGCACGTGGTTAATTAAAGATGTACATTATATCTTAGATTAACTCCAATGATCCAAAGAAAAATAGCTTTAAATGATTAGAATGAAACATGCCAATTTAAATCAAGATCAGAAAGTTATGAAAATAAGATGTTAACAACGAATTTTGATTAAATCACTGAAATATATCCCAAAACCATGACCAGCCACCATACTAAGTAACAGAATGTTTGATCAGCTCTGAATACAGAAATAACAATTAGGGACAATTGGGGTTTTTTGTAGTGAATTTGGATATGAACGTACTTATGTAAGAAAAAAGGAAAGAAAGCACTAGAAATTAATATAAAGGAAATTTTAAAGAATCAAAAACTTTATTGTATTGAGTGTTGCTCAATCACTCCACACTCCCTCCCCGGTTTGTTCCCAGTGACGTTTAGGATGATTCTCACAAGGCAAACTTCTGAGTCACCGAGCATGAGGCAGCAGCAGAGGTATAAACCTGAAGACATGAGAACTGACGCCGTCCACGGTCAGTGGTGGAAGATTTCCCTGTTCTCTCTCTGTGCTCCTTAATAGAGAACACACAACTTTGCCACAATCTTTTGTGGGGGTAAAAGAATTCGTATCTCGTCTAAAATATTTGGTGGAGAAAAGGTTAAATGTTAGTAGCAGCCCAGATGTGTACAATTAAAGACAATTACTGTCTTATCATAATGAACCCAAGAATTACGACAGCAAACCTGCTGCGTATTACTGTAAAGACAGTTCCAAATTACTGGTAACTGCGCGCTAATGCTAGAATTGTAATAGATATCCGTTTGATCAGTCTGGAGACTCTACCTTCTCCTCGTGGACCTCTCCCAGTCCGCCAAGCTGCAGAAAGTAGAACAACTCATTACGGCAAAAGGTATCGACTCCTTCATTTGCAGGAAACTGTTTATCCTGTTATCTCCCAGCAGTTTGTCTTTTCCACCCTAACCACATTGGCTGACCTGTGCGTGATAGTCTCAGTTCTTCTGCATGGCCTACCCCTGCTGCTCCCTGGCAGGGTGTTGTTTAAATCTGTGGGGTACTTACCAGAATCTCACCCTGCAGTAATAGGAAGGGGAGGGAGGCAGTGTAAAATCATAGCCAAAAGAAATGAGAAAGCAAGCAAGCAAAGATGAGGGACAGATGAGAGGTAGGAGGAGGGGGAGAGGGAAAAGGGTGGCAAGGGGAGAGTTGGAAGGAGAGCAGAGGAATCAAGAAGTAAGAGACAGTAGAGTTCAAGAAAAGGTTGAAAAAAGGAGGGTGAAACGGAGAGAATAATAGGTTTGAAGGGGGCAAAAACAGGGGGAAACAGAAAGCAAGAATCCATGAGATGACCAGAGAAAGGCACATGAAGAGAGGCAGGAGAGAGAGAAAGAGACAGACAGAGAGAGAGAGACAGAGCAAGAGAGTTACATGCAATTAGAATTACTTCAAGTATTCCACAATTTGGTTATGTCATATTTGTTGCTCAGTTGATAGGTGCGAGGTCCATGCACATTCTGAATTTCAATACAAAAGATGCTTGTTAATGGGCAGGCAACAAAACAACCAACATAATTCTGTGATTAATTGTTGCTTTGCTGTGGACATGCCTGGATCACATGCAAACAGCAATTAATAATAGCCATGGAAACAAATGCTCGTCTCAGAAAAGCAGGGAAGCGGGGTCTTCTATAAGTTCCCTAAGGCAACTTTCCCCTCACTGACACTGCAATCTCTAAAGCTGATTAGCAGTATTTTAACCATGTTTCAGGAACTTACAAAACATTGAAATTAACAAATTCAAATAAATAAAATAAACATTGGTCTGAATAAAACAGAAAAGGCAGCAGCTTTACAACATTGTAGACAAAGACCAGTCAGTTCAATATGAGGATTAGACAAGACTGGGACTGGGTACAGTCAGTGGTTAAAGTGATGTACGGGTGAGGTATCGTTACCAGTTAGACATGTCGAGATAGATTTATGGCTATGGGCTAAATCATTGTTGGAGTGAGGTTTCTATCACATGGTTGATTAATAGGCTGGTAATGTGAGGCATCAGTCAAGGGAGATTAAATCTGGGATTGGTGAAAAGGCCACAGCTGAGTGATGAAATGTACCTGGTTGGGTATGGCCCTCTTCTTGTTTGCAGCTGTGTTCCTCTGCTGGGCACTGTGATTACACAAAGATGGACAGAAAAGACAATAAATGTTGATGACATCACACCAAAGACAACCTGTTCAAAATATACATACTAAATACATATATCACTTCTGTTCCAATAATATTCCATTCTTTTGCAATATTATGTTTGGTATGTTTTATATATATTCAGTCTTTTATGTAAATCAACTGTCTGGTTTTAGATAAGTGTAAATCCAAGGTTTTGTTGTCATCATTGTTATTTTTATGTTACTACGCACATACATGAAGGTGAAAGTGGGTTTTGGAGGAATTTGGACAAAATGGAGGGTCAAACTGTCTCACACACACACACACACATTGTACTCACAACCCTACATCCTTTCTGTTAGCCCACCTGTTGTTGCCGTACCCTGGGGGGCTACCATCATCCAGCCTTCTGTAGTCAAGACTGAAAGTGACGTCATGAGAACCGTTAAACAGCCCTAGCTGACCTGCGACACATTACAGCAATCCACTTGCCATGCAGAGGCTAGCCGTAATCCCTCACACACACACACACACACGCACGGGGACTTGCTTTGTTATTTGGTCAACGGCACGACCCACACAGAGGAGGGGAGCTCCACTCATCTGCATGCTACTGTAACTGCTACACTGGGGACTACGTGAATTCAACCATGAACTCTAAACCTCTTAGAGATATTCCACAAAAAACAGTGAGTGCTTTGCAGTGTGCAAATGAGTTTCCAGTGCACACCAGCAGCTACAAGTAAATGCAGTAAAACATTATCATCGCTCTGTCCATTGGTACAGTCAAACAGCCTGCAGCAGACAGGAAGCTCATCTGTCAAGTAATCAAGCATGCTTGATTGACTTTGTTTGGAGGGGGAGCGGTATTGTTGCATGCAGGAGGGGGAGAGGTGGGCAACTGGTGCTACCTTGATCATTGTGGCATCCACCTCCCCCACAGGGAGACACATGCTCTGATGTGGCTGGATCACTAATTAGCATGCTACATCACACTGATGCACCGCAGCTTACAACATGTGGCTAATTATAAGCAACACTTTGATTCAGTAGGAGTGAAGTAGTGGTGATTCTGTAAAGTTTCTGAAACGGCAGCTGGATTCCACATGTATTGATGGCTGAGAGTTACAGGAGAACAGGCCTTTTCCTTTGTACATCTACGGAATCACAAGTGCACCTCAGGCAACACGCAACATGTAGTTAATCTGTATCACAATGCCTGCATTGAGACTGGGGTCACCGACAAGCTGTAAGTTGGGCTAGAAAAGGTAAGGGGAGGAGGGTTACATACTTGGCAAAGCCTATGAAGTCCTCATGGTTGGTGTTGATGTAGGACAGCTCAATGTCAATCAGCAGCAGAACCTTAATTAGAGGCAGAAAATTATGATTAGAATAGAGAGGTCTCAATTAAACACCACTTACAGAGGGCACAAAGCAGAAAAGTACTTTGTTTCACTTCTAATATACTTCACACTGAAAAACAACCCTGACAGAGATGACATCTAAAGCTACATTTACCAAACCAATAGTCTGTCAGACTGATATTGTAAATGCAAATTGCAGATGTGATGGTTATAGGTGTGTGGAATATGATTTCAGTTTATAAACTCTACAATTCAACCAGCATCACTTCCTGCCTAACAGAGCTGCTACCAAACCTACTACTCTCATTAGTCTTGTTTTTTTCTGGAGTTAATGCTTATTTTTGGATCTGGATTTAGACCTTGGGGGGGAAGACATACTACTGCTCAAAATTACACAACACAAGTCTCATTAATCCCCTTTCTTGTAATGACTTGAAGTGATCTTTAATATCAAAGCCGCAAACTGTTGTTCATACATCAACACATCAAAATCCTGTTATACATATGTGACATAACAGTGGTGCCAACACCAGCCAACACGGTCAACTTAAACCTGAAACAAACTGAATAAAATCATATAATAACTGCTTTTCTACCATGACACAGAATGTTGCTTAGCTGTGATTTAATCATAACAACTAAATAAAACAGGAAGTAGGAAAATATGTTTGATGCATCTGTGGTTGATGACAAGAATAAGCAGATAAGAATCAGATAAAAACTTGTTTTAGTTTTAACTCTTTGATCAAACTATCGCTGGGGATAAGACCTGCAGAACTGAGCCCTAAAAATGAGAAAAAAATGGCTTCAAATCCATCCAGTCTTTTTCAAATACATTTAAGGCCTTATTCGATTTTCTCAAGTTTGCAAACGTTTATGAAGTTTCAAGGTCTATAAAAAACCTTGAATGATACAGGTAATATGAGATGAAAAGCAAATAAATGCTTATCAATAAATGAAATTGATTCTAAGCTGATGTATCTGGGCTAGAGTGCAAACATATACACAGGAAAACATTTTATATTTTGGTTATGCTCTGCTGGCAAAGCATAGCAATGACACCACATTACTGGTTAAGAATTGCAGGAAGACAGCAGCTCTGTCCAGCAATGGAAGGACCTTATGAGTTTTTCTCCATTTGACAAATGCTAAAGCGTATCTGATGCTCGTAAGGGCACTAAATGCAAATGTTATTTTGCACTAATGCATTGTAGATTGTAACTCTTACTGTAACCCGCTTGGCATGCTTGAGAGCAACTTGTCAATTTAATCTACAACCTAGCAACTCACCTGGTCCTTGGTCTTCCCTTCTCTTTCTCTGACATAGGTGGTGACAATCCTCTCAGTCTCCTCTCTCAGTCTGGGGTAGGAATTGAGCTGAAAGGCAACAGAACACACAACTGCAGCATTGAACGGAGACACACACACACACACACACATTTACATGTGAGCTTGAGCTTAGTAAGACTTACCAATAAGTATCAGAGAGAAACAGGAGTGAAAAGTGAGAGTAAGTAGACAACAAAGAAAAGGGAAAGAGATAGTCAAGTGACATTTCAGTGCCACACGTATCTAAACAACCAAAAAACCAACTCACACACACAGACTTTAAAAACACAGTGACAGTCTGTTCTACAGGGCTATAAAGGCATTTACTATCAGCCAGGGATGATGTAATGGATAATCAAATAATGTGGTAATGCTGTAAGTTTGGGATTGCCTTAATCATTAAACACACAACACATTTTATATTCTAAACAAATTTGTCATGTTAGTACAGTCATCTCTGGCTGATGGTTAAGTTTTGATAGTATTCATATCAGTGAAGACTGGATGAGAAGGGAAAGTGACAGAATGGAGTGAGACAGAAGGGAATGATGATTGTGTTCCCTGTGGTGTGTATGTTGAATAATTTCATTGTGTGCAGCGCCTTCTTCTGTCCACAAGATGGCAGTGGAGCACCGTTGCTATGGAAACACTCCATTCAAGCTGCCACTGCACCCATGGCCATTAGTATCATCTCCCCCCTGACATTGCTCCCTTTGCATCCGGTTCAGCAGAGAGCAGAATGTCAGTCTGCCATGTGGGTCAGGGAGGGAGCGCAGCCGGGTTGGGTCTTGGGCAGAGAGGAGAGAGGAAGCAATGTGAAGGTAGTAAAAAATGCTTTAATGAGCTGATGCTGAGGTCAAACAGCATGTGGGAGCTGGCTGGTGGAAGTTGTGCTTACGTTTTCAGACGTGATTTGAACGTCAGTGCTCAATCTGAATGGTAAGGAGACTCAGATGTAGGGCAGGGAGTGGGAATGGGACAATACACACATTCGAAGCAGTGGGCACGGATGGTGTCGTGGCAAGGGTGGGGGTGGGGCTGATTTCACTGGGATGAGCATTTCACTGGGATGACAGAGATAAGACATTTAGAAAGAAAAGGAATCCCTTCTCTTTTCATGCCTTCATCCCGGCAGGTGTGTCCCTGGTTACCTTAACGGCACACTTCATGACGAGTGCGGTGAGCTCGGACACCACAAGGTCCACGCATTTGAGGCTGGGCTCTTTGAGTTTGAGGATCTGCTTTTTGACAATCGCCTCGAAAGCCAGGTCAGGGGTGAAGAGCCCCGTTCTGAAAGGTCATGGGGTCAGATTGCATTTTGTTGTGGTGGTAGAGAGAGAGGGATAGGCAGAAATCAAGGAAAGGGAAAAAGAGGACAGCCAGGGAAAGAGAAGAAATAAAAAGAGAAAAGGTCTTTGTTCAGTTAGTCATTTCTAGTTGTTGACAGACAAATCAACCATTGGAGAGGGACAAGCCACAGGTTTTTCACATCCCCTTCCCTGACAAGCCACTTCCTCTACAACTAGGTCAATATGGCAGAGATGGACATGTCACCTCCTATTCAAAACCAAATTACAGCTGAAGACCACCCCTTGTTTTGCTGGCTATGTGTACTGAGCTGTGAAACCTGCAGCTTGTCCAGGAGAGACCAGAGATGCTCGGACAGGTTGAGTCCCTGAAACATCTCATATCCACGACAACACGTCACCCGTCACAACACTCCACAACACGACAGCACTGCCTGCACACAGGGCTAATGGGGCTCGGCTGGGCAGAGGGCAAACTGCACAGAGCGTTTCTTTTTTACAATTCAAGAACTACACACTTCAGTAGAGAGAGCGACTTCTCTAGATATTGTAGGAAGCTGTTGGCTAATGTTCTGTGTCAGCACACCCTCTGCCACACCCATGGTTGTCCCTGCCCTATGTCTCGGCTGGGTCGGGAGATGCTGGACACCTGCAGTACCTTGTTGGTGCACTGCCTGACTGTGTTGATGAGCTCCTGAATGACCAGATCGATACATTTGAGACAGGGCGTTTTCAGCTTAACGATCTGCTTTTTCACGATGGCCTCAAACGCCAGGTCTGGAGTGAACAGCCCCGTTCTGAGGATGCACAGAGAAACAGAGGCACAGCGACAGACAGATGGGACAGTTAACAGACATGTAGGCTAAAAAAACAGATGAATAGATGGATGATTGGGTACACAAAAAGACAAAAACAGGTGACTGAAGAGATCTGAGGTTATGGACAAAGAGAAAGAAACAGAAAATTAACATACTGACAGCCACAACAGGAGGAGGAAAGATAAAGCGCCAAAGAAGGCCAGGTGTAAATGTAATTAAGCACACAACCACAAATGAGATGTGACAGACGGGAGAGTATCAGTGAGGAAACACATGACAATATAGCGCAGTGGACAAAGATACATGTAACACAAAACCTCATAATAATTGAATGCTTCAGCAGACAGAAAAAAGAAAAGGAGTGGGTGGTGTTGCAGTGAGGAGATAAGGGGATTGAGGAAATACATTTCACATACAACAGAAAACACTTTCTGAATATGCCACTTTAAATGGGTGCTTTTAGTCTGTGATGGCAAGGCTAGATTATAAAAACTTGAATTATATGAGAATAACAGCTTTGATGAAGGAGAAAAGCGAAGCGTGAGGGTATTTCATGTTAAAAACAGGGTGGAAGTCGGGTTGGGTTTTTTTGTCTCAGCTCCACTTGCCTGACACCATGGACGTTCTTGATTGCATGACTGATTTCTCGCCTTAGCTCCTTCTCGTCAAACACAATCTGGGGGACAGCGAGAGAAGAGGCAAGTGACAACAACACTTAAATCTTTGTGAAGACTCCTACAACCAAAACACTTCATCAACAAAACCCAACATATCACTCCTCTTCATGGCACACTAACCTTGACCAGTTCGAAGGGGAAGCGTTCATGGAAGATGCGGTTGATCTTGGCACCACCGGATAGCTCATTGGTGTCCACCTGGTCCCCAGAGCCCTCGATGCACTTCTCAAAGTCCACACCAAACTGCTGCACCATCCTGATAAGAGTCAAGCACAAAAGACATGTGGCTGGTGTGAATGATCATTTTGCAACTACAGCTAGAGCCTTCCTGGTGCTCCACTGCAAAGGTTACTGTTCATTAATGCAAATTCATCTGTACTGTGATGCTACAGCTTAAAAATCAGGGTAAAATTATGTTGATTTGTGGTCACTGTTATAGTAACCCATCTTAGAAAGTGCTGAATAAATGACCATATGATCCGGTTTGGCAGACACATCACCCCCAAGCTATCTACTAGAGATACTACATGTGTGCTACATTGTTACGAACGGCAATATTCAGATGCACTTACTGCAACAAGGCCTTGGTCTTGCGTGTCGGGTCATCTGGACGGAAGTTCTTGTACTCCTCCACCTCCTTCTCCAGGGAGAGGAGCTGACTCTGCAGCTTACTGCGCAGACCAGGCAGGGTGTCCCTGATGTGGTTGGTCAATTGCTAGAGACAGACAGAGGAAGTACTGTTATTTTAGAGAACGGCATGGTAGAGGGGAAATTATAGTTTACAATTTAAAAACAAACAATTGATAGCAGACCTGGTTGAGTGTCTTTTGTAGATGCGGTGTGCCCATACGCTCTGCTATATGTCTGTAGGCAGGATGAGAGAGGAAGAACTTCCTCTCTGCAGCCAGAGCAGCACGAATGTCCTTCTTTCCATCGATGTCTTTCTGGCTGCGGTTCACCACACCAATGTAGCCTGCAGACAAAACACAAACAGTCACTCTAGAGTAAGAAATAAAGCCTGTGAATGTGTCTTTGTGTGTATAATCCTCACCTCTACGCAGTGGCAGCAGTTTATTTTCGAGGATGTCCTTTGCATCCGTCCCTTCATCCATCAGGTCCAGTTTTGTTATAACACCAATGGTACGCATGCCTGCACAAAATTATAAAGTGTAACTACATCAATTCAAAGAGATACCTCTCACCATTTTGTTTTCTACTACATGTCTAACAGAATAACAATAAGGAAAAGAACTGAAACACAGACACCTGTTTAAGAGATACTGACCAAATAGCAGTAGAAGATTAAATGAGAGGTAATGGTAATTTTTCTGCTTCATGGGATAGCATAAGAAAGAAGTGTTGTATTGAGTTTGTTGAGCTCTTTGACTTCTGAACTACTACAAAGCTACATGTTTACCCTGTGGGTCGACCTCCTTAGCAATCTTCAGAGCGTCAGAGTTGGCCAGGTCAGTATTGGCAGGGGTGACGGCCAGGATCAGGCAGCTCTCCTTGGTGATGAACTGCATCAGCATGTCCCTGATCTGGTGCTCTATGTCTATGGGCTGGTCTCCGACAGCAACCTTAGTCATTCCCGGAAGGTCGATCAGGGTCAGGTTCAGCACTGAGTCACGTGGACAGTTGAAGTAAATAATCAGGCAGAATAGAAGCAGAAGAGGCACACACATATCTTCACAATATATCATCATTTATTCATGTGTTTCCATGACCATTCATTTCTTTATCAAAGCAGTGCATCAAGTTTAATTTGACACATCATTGACTTGACTCAGCATTTGAAAGGAAATCCGGGTTGTGATGGACAAATAAATGTTTGATTAATCAAGAGCATTCTCAATGAAAGGGCCATCACCACGTTGAGAAAACAGACACAGCCTATTCATAGTGTTGTTAGTATGTAATTTTACCATCCTGCGTTTTCTATGCATGCGTCAACTTAATTTTCCTCCCTTTTCAAAAGAACATCAGCAAATATCTTCACTATCAGCCTCAATTTAACATGTTAATGGGCATCTGTGGTGGTTGGAGAAGCTTTCATCTTGTTTACGAGCCACAGAATCTTGCTGTTGTAAAACAGTCTTGTTTTTTATTTAATAAAAACATAAAAACACCCCCTGAGTTTTATTACTTACAAGTGTTAAATTTACTGAAAGAACATAAAAATGCCAAATTTGACTGTGATGTCCCTGCGACGGCTGTTTGTGAGAGTTATTCAGTGTTTTTTCTGATATCTTACAAGGCTCTCTGGGGAGGGGCAGATGTCAGTGGTAGTAGAAAAACTTGTGCATGACACATAAAACTTCTCCATACTTAGGGGCGCAATACAGATAAAAACCTTTTATCATGCCACACATTTTCTCAAAATTCAATTGAGAAATGATTTAAGGATAAAATAACCAGACATGAAAATCTGTTTTTTTTTGGCTTATCAAGTGAATAACCTAATACAACCACAAATATTATAAACAGTAGGGGACAATCTCTGATGGCTAACAAATTGTTGTCTCACTGTATATCTTGTCATATAACATGCAAATTTACTTTACATGAGCCAAAGAGCATAAAGTGTTTACAATATTTCACAATGACTTACCGTTGGGGGAGTAGACCCTGAGGTTAATTGGGATGGGAGAGATGCCTTTGTTGGAGCCCGTTATCCTCTCGGTCTCTGCCTCAATTTCCGACCGCACCTCTTCAAAATCCACAAACTTTTTCCCTTTGCAATGCAGGAATTCAGCATATTCTACACACAGGGGCAGAGTGTTGTACACAATGGGAGGTAGAGGGAGAGAAAGGGACAAAGAGAAAGAAAGAGCAGGGAAGAGAAAGAATATTAAATCAAACAGATGAAGGTAGCAAATAGCAGACAGTGATATTAGCTTGAGGCACTGTGACAGAGAGGCCATGAAAGAAGATGGGGGTGTGTCTGAACACAGGACTGGTACACTCACCTGCTTTATTGTTGACCAGCTGCAAAATGAGAGGTCTACGAGTAACAATGCCTGATCCACGTGGAAGAAAGTCCCTGGGTGAGAGAGACAGACAGAGGAAGAAAAATAAACACCAGAATTGTAGGGATGAAAAGGAAGGAAATCAAAACAAGGGGAGACATGTTGGGTAAAATAGGGGCAGTTCAGGACAGAGAAAAACCAAGCAACATAGAGACAGAGAGAGAAGAATGAGGGAAAATGCTCAATTATTCATTACACTCAATGTCCATTTCCTCGCAGTGCGGACTCTAGTAAATTGATGGGCACAGGGGAATTGCACGCCTACAACTTGTCTCACAACAAATCAAATGTGACAAAGTCATTTTCTCTCATCATTAGAGCTTTAGAGATCAATTCATAAACACCCACTCCTGTGGGAAAATCCACCTTAAAATTCACAGATGCTCTCCTTATGCTGAACTCAACAGACCGTAATGATAATGTCATCTACAGACAAATCCTAGAGCTGCTCCGTAGACTGAATAATGAAAGAACTCCTAAGACTCTATAACAGCAGCCTTGGTGATTTTACTGGAATATGAATACATTTGATTCACAGCTGAAAGGTCTACGTTCAAATGAAACTCATTTTGATGTAATATCTCAAACTAAACATACCAGACCACAGACTCATCCATATTAAGCCAGTTAAATTTGTAAACACGTTTTTTCTCTCGATTACAGCCCTCAGTTGAGACTAAATCAGCATTTTTCCCCCCAAACAGAGCTTTCCCAAAACAGCCTCCAAAATGTGTAAATCTTAAAATGCCGGCTCTGTGTTTCAGTGTCTACAGGGCCAGTTAACTTAAGAAGACATCCTTTAGCCGCCTCTAACTTTCTTTGTGACCACTCATTTTAAATGCACATCTGAATACACAGCAGAGCTGTTGACAATAACCTGGGTTTATGTTGATTTTGTCAGACAACGTTGCGATTATAAAGTAAGGATTTTATCACTGCAGCACATCAGCTTGGAAATGATGCTGCTGATAAGCATATAGTGTTTATGGTCCGCGATTAAATAACTATTTCATGCTCGGTCAGTTGTCTGACAACAGAAACAGTATAGGTGACCACAGAGAGTAGGAGGACACTACATGAAGGTGTCACAGGCTGTCACTCTGCATAGTAACTGGCTGTGTCTGTAGCCTAGTCACAGGCGGGGCTATGTGGCAGCAAAGTTAAGAAGGCAACTTCCTGTAAACTAACTTTTTCTGTAATCACGCATTTAAACATCGATATAACCGGTCATACAGCACAGCTGTTATCATTGAACTGTATTTATGTTGATTTTGTCAGATGACGTCCCGACCATGAAATAGTGATCTGGTCAGCTGGGCTGTCCACCAGATGTTGGCTATGATGTGCAGTTTTGCTGTTTAACAACTGAAAAGAGGGTGAAGAAGAGATTTAGCCAGTTTCATGTTGTTCAGGTTGCTGCGGACAGACGTCTCTGTAAAGAAGGCCTGGAAACGCTAATGTGGACGCAAAACGTTTTCACACAAAAACAGCGTTTTAAAATTTAGACGGCTTAATGTAGACAGTCTCGGTATCAATAGAATCAATTATCAGTCTTTTTAATTTGAGGAGAATGTCATCCATGTTTGTAAAAATATACTGATCAAAATCATTGGAAAAACACAATATAAATTCTGTTTTAGGGTGGATTTACCCTTTATGGTTGCAACGATTTTGTAATGTGGCGTTTTCCAGCTGAGGAACTTGTTCCTTGCTGAAGAATCAAACCGCTCGATTTACTGCACATTTAAAGGACAGGGAAGGCCCATGGTTTTCAGTTTTGCCACTGTTAGCTTTTGAGTGAGCCCAGGCTGTGTCAATACAAGTGATATCGTCCACAATAACGCCTTAACCACACTAGCTTCAGGCCTGACACTTGACTTTGTCTTGCTATTTGCACATTCTCAACTACAAACTCGCAGGGTGTTAATTGTACAACGTAATGCATTGCATGAAGCATGAAAAACAGCAGCAAATGCTATTGGTGCAACAATGCATTACTGAGACAATAGCCTATAGGAAACAATGACAACCCTCCCACAGTCGGCTTGTTTGTTCCTTTTAAAGTGACAAGGTACCGGAGGAATTTGTAACCACATGGCCAAAGTTGCTTTGTCAGCCCTCAGATGAGGCTCCTCCATCCAGTCTTCTGCATTCCCCTCCCTATTCTCAAGGCCCCTCTCCTGCTCTGCAAACATACTACATCTGGTGGTAATCACCAGCCCCAGCCCTGGAACAATCACAGCAGAGCTGAGCATGTCACTAACCCAAATTCTCCTTTTCCTCCTTACTGCCAGACCTACACGCCTGAGGGGACTATGGCGGTGCTCAGCCTGCCTGCTGACTTAAGACTGGAAGCAATGTGTCAGCCACAGGACCTGAGAAAAGAGAGTAGCTGCCATACTACATACTGCCTGCTATTCCTACACTGTAGTCCTGTGGTGAAACAGTGGGGAACATTCTGGATGTTCCTTACATCAGCAAAAATCCACAGGTCTGTGGTTCAGCACTGGTGCTGTGTCATGCACATAATGTGGCGCATGCAGGCATTTGTCCACACGGCGGACAGTATAGAAAGCCCTGGATGAGGAATGGGAGCAAGAGAGGGAGGGAGTTAGAGATAAAGAACAATGTGACTATAGGCTGATGGAAAGGGTAAACTAAACTGACTGGATGCGGACAATGGTGGCAAGATGCTGCTGAGAGGTCACAGCAAGAATGATCTCTTCAATTAACTGCTAATGTACTGATGCATCTCTCCAATTACAGGTGACTCTCACTGGATTTTCAGCAGTCAAACGCTGCCTCAACAAGTGGCCAAGTGCCATCAAAGTTTAAAACCCACACACAAAGAAATCGAAATGCTCTTCTGAGAAGATGTAACGCCAGTGCAGAATTGAACCAGTCATTCTTCACAGGCAGTATTGGACAAACAGCAGTGGCATATTGAAAAGAAGCAAGGGGCCAGGATTACATTATTGATGCGCTGTAAATGATAGACGAAGCTGAGCAGATTGTGTATCATTTCATGCATTATGGATGGCCAAGCAAAGAGCATCAGTCTGTGAGCCTCCCTCCCGCTATCACAAGAGAAAGCAAAAGCGAGAGAGAGTAGGGCAGGGAGAGAACAGGAGTGCCAACTCCCCTCCCCCTTCCTACCCCAACAGCCTCTGCCTCCTACAAATAGGCAGAGCAACTCTGAGGAGCCATAGCCCACAGCTGATCCTCCTTTTCCTCGAGTCTACAAAGGCCTGGCAGGGCTCATTTTCAAGCATGGAAACCGGTGTGTGAAACTCTGAGGTCATAGTACCCTCTCACGGGAGGGTGTAGAACACAAAAATGTGTTTGTGGTTTGGTGGGACTTATCCCATGGGTCTCTGATGCGGCAACGGACATATAATTATGGCTGCCCGCATTCCCGCACTACAGTCTGTCAATGTGGGTACCTTGAAGCATCACTAGGCAGCAAAGCCCTTTCAAGCACAACCAAAATCCAACTGCTTAGCGGAAAATCCCTTTGCTCTCTGCCACTTGGCTGTCTGTGCCTCTTTCTCACAGGGATGTCCACTGTGCTATACAGAAGCATTCAGACTGGTGAACATTTCTGTTCGGATTCCTTTACATATCCATACCACCATCCTGGAGCAAGTCCGCTGCTACAATAGAGATAGTAGCAATGCATTAAATACTAACACTCATCAAAAAGGTTTTAACGAGACTAACATATTTAAATGTTTTGGTAAAGGTGGCACGGAATTAGCGCAAGGTTGCCACATTTAATTCTTTATCAATGACAAACACTGTTTTTAATTAAGCTCTAGTAGAGCTTTAAACTTAGTAAAACTGTTCCACACTTTTGCAAAACTCCTGGTTTTTCAGTAGTCTACTTGCCACAGATCTGATAACAACCTCCACCCAGGCCAGCTTGCAGTGCTAGATATGACGTCTTTACTCCCCACTGGGACAATGACATCACAACACAGCACAGCCAAAAATTAAGACACGAGCATGATCATCATCTCTAAACTGAGAGTTAATTATGATCCAACAACATGAAACTGTAGACAAGCGAGTAAAACACTGTAAAATTAAACGAAATGTAATTCTGCATAAATTAGCTAAATCAAGTTCTTGACTCCGGTAACAATTATTTTTAGCATTTTGCAACCTTTTATGAATCTTGTTTTATATTCTTTTGACGTCTTTGTTGTTTGTATCTGAGCAGCTCGTGGTGATGGACAGTTTGGCTTGTCATAGAAACAGCACAGGTACAACTGATAACACCAATAATGGTTCTTTTGTGAGTAAGTCATGCCAGCGACACAGCATGCACAATATCAGGGCCATGGCACTGACACACCTGAATGGAATGCAGCCATTATTATCGTTATTAGTTAAACCTGTCTTGAGAAAGGTCTATTAGGTCTCGAACACTAAGGCTAAATTCTTGTTACCATAATGTACAGCAGATTTTAGTGTATATAATGCATTTAGTGTATGTTCAATGTGTCAAAACTTAAGGTCCCTCATTAGGTAGCCTTGATGCAAACCTTAACAAGCCAACAACACATACACACATGTCCCTACCAAAAGACAGAAACATTCACAAATACATGAGTTGGCTGTTGAGCCAGAGTGATTTGATTAGCTTCTGTCCAGCAAAGAATGCAGACCAGCCAGCCAATGCGTTCTGGTCTCCAGTAACTTGGAGGCAAACAGAGGCCAAAATCACATCAACAAGATGGGTCACACAGCACAGTGAAAAATCTCAATGCCACCTGACCTGCCTGGGCTGAAAATCAGGACTGAGACAACTGAGAGAAAGTAAATAAACACAGCAAATATGGTCTAGCCCTACTTTCCCCTACTCGGAAATGTAAAGCAGAAACTGAGCAATGACAGACAAGCATATTATGATGGCAGAACATTTGCCAGTTGTGGCAAGTTGTGCAAGTGGAGCAGTAAGTTAAGTCACTTGGCACCCATATCAGATCATGACATCAGCATGGAGTTCAGGCGGGAGACAGAAAACACAGATATTTACGCATTACACACTGAATCATACAGTGTATTGTCTGAAATGTGTCTCTTCCCAGCACTAAGTGACTATTTCTATTGTCAGTGGTGCCACAGAAAGGGAAAGAGGGATGAAGCCAGCCTTTCACACACAACATGCATCTCACCAAAGAAAAAGACCTCAGAAATCATAGAGCAACAGAGGGACAGTAGCTCAGTGCTCATGGTTAAAGTCTGTTGTCACCACAGAGATTTAGCAATTCAATTATCCTAACACTCATAACTTTGTGCAACAAATGATTTGCTTTTGGTATTGGTCGCTCCTGAGCTCAAACAAACCCTTAGATCAACAATGAGTCACCTCTACATGAGCGTGCCCGTTCCTATAGTGATATGCAGCACCTCCCAAGTGCTTCCAGGTTGAGGAAAGACTCGACCTTGTAGACGAGTTTGACTTCTACTGAACCACCTTGTCTGCCCTCATGTTCACCTGCACAGCAGCAACAGACATACAGAGTAGCTGCTGTACTTTTTTTTAGTCAAATGCTTCATAAAAAGGATCTGCAGGTACAAGTGTGTATGCCATTGCATATATGTGCAAAGTGCTTGTGTAACTTTTCAGCACATGGGTGTATGTTAGTCCTGTCAACAGGCAGAAAGTGGAAGGCCTGCACAAGCAGTGAAATTGAGGTCGCCATGAAATGTCTCATGTTAATTACAGCTGATATGTGTCAAGTGTTCTCACAGTGCAAAGCCCCACTCATCTGAATTAATGTGCACTGAGTGCGAGTCTAATCTGCGTGTATGTTCTTGCTTGAGCAGTTACAACATGCTCTCGCCAGTGTGTTTATAACCAAAAGCCTGTCTGCATGCCATCTTAATAGCCATTGTACTTCCTCTTCTCTGTCGGCTGGCCTGCGTGTACGTGTGTGATTGTGCGATCCCTGTGTGGGTTGGGTTGGGTTACACACACACACACACACACACACACACACACACACACATACATACATACACACTGCCTCTCAATGGGGTGGAAACCTGCTAAACAAGCTGCTTTAGAGCAAGCTTGTTTTGTTTCTTTATCTGCAGGGTGATCTCACTCACTGCTGATGTGGCTGAGGACAACAGGACCAGCCTGTTGAGGATGACAGGATCAGCTTGTCGAGGAGCACTGTAGCTTGACCTCAACAGCACAGAAAACAGAGAGAAGTCAGGCCTATTTCCTTAATTTCTAAAGTCTTGCCAAAAACTGTAACAAAAGAGGAAGGTGGTAAGGGAAGTTGTGTCTGCTACAGATGTGAGCTTGTGCTGTTTGACAAATTGTCACTGTTATTGTTGACGAAAGAATGTGTGCTTTGAGGTTAAAAAATATAATAATATATAAAATGCACTGGGGATAAATTCAGCTGTAAAAATCCACATCCCTGAGGAAAAGAGGTGGCTTGCTCTTACTCTACTGGTCTTTCCAATAACATATTTTTACTCCCATGACTGAAAGAAGAAATATACCAAACCAACAACAATCTCATATGTGACCCAATGAAACTCCAATCAACAGATGTGAGCTAAAGACAAAAACCCAGCTACTGGTAAATACAAATCCTGTGGGACTTTCTGGGTGTGGCATGAAATTATAAATAGAACAACAGGAAAAGTTCCCATTCAGAACTAAGGCCACACAAACAGATGGCAAAACAAGATCATCTGCACTGTGTCACAATGTGCACTTTACAGACACAAAACCTTAGTTGAGGTCATTTTTATAAAAAGGTCTTAGTTTGTCAAGTTCAAAATGTCAGAGTGTAAAGAGGGAACCAGGTACACAAGATATTTTCTGACAGTGTTAGAGGGCATACATATTGTTCAAAGTATTGTCAGTGATGAGAGGAACAACATGGGAGCCTACCAGAGCAAATACTAACTTACTTTTCAATAATTTGAAGATTGCCTTGTTAAAACTAAGAAAGCCTATACTATGCTCTGGGTGCACAAAACCTTATGTAAATACATTTTAAACCCACTGGTTTGCCACGTAAATGGCGTATTTACGTCAAGTTGATGAACCTGCAGCCACTACGACAAGTGCGTAACTTAGTATTGACGTTACGCACTGGTAGAGTAACTAACGTTAGTTTAGCTTTATGGCAAATGACATTTTAAAACATATTGTACCTGCAGGACAAAAACACAAATGGGAATGTTTGTACACACAAGAACCTATGTAAACTATGCCTAAACTATAATTGCAATGAGTAACTTACGTTAATCACTTACCTGCCAACAAAATTTTCCAGGACTGAGCTTTTTCCGGCGCTCTGTCCACCGACCACAGCAATCTGAGGAAGGTCTAAATTGCAACTCTGGCCAATGGAGCTGAACGCGTCTTGAAGCTTGTTGATCAGGGGAATCAGGTCTTCCATGCCCCGGTTCCCCATGGCTTCGTTAGCTCGGAGAGCCCCTTCAACACAACGCAGACCAGAGGCTAACGCTAGCCGCGCTAACTATCTGGGTAACGTTAGCCTAGCAGCAAGGTGCTCTCGGGTTACTCTGAAGTGTTGAGTTCCGCCGATTCAAACAGCTCAGACTTTTATTCTCTCCTTGAGCACTTTAGCGGTTACCGGTAATGCAATTCACACTAATATCATGTCGTGATCATTCAAGCGCATTAGCTAAATACTCAGTCAGTCGAAACGGACGGAAAACTCGCAAAACAAAACTTCCTCTACACAAACACTATCCGGTCTTCGTAGACGACATCCGATCGTAACCGGTGAGTCTAGACCCGCCTCTTGTCTGTGAAACAAGATAGTCTATTGGCTAACTCTTCTGCCTCTCCATCAAGCTAAAATTCTGATTGGCTATTAAAAAAGGCGTGTTCTTCGCTCTAAACAAATTGTTCATTTCAGATTGGTTAACGGGATTATCAATTGTCGCCGCTCTACGTCACATGTTCGCTCCAACATGGCTGCTGCCACAGAGTGTGGAGCTGATACAAACACTTCCGAAAACAACATGTCCCTAAAGAAAGCTCTGTCTGCTGCTTCTCCCCTCACTCTGCGAATCGTTGCTGAATGCCCAGTTACAAAAGCAAGAGCTTGTGATCTTATACTGCCACACAGCGCCGTCAGCACCCCTGTTTTCATGCCTGTGGGTACTCAGGGGACTCTGAAGGGAATCACCGTGGATCAGCTGGAGGGTCTTGGATGTCAGATTTGTCTTGGAAACACATACCACCTGGGCATGAGACCGGTAGGCTATACTACAATGATATCAGTTCCGTTTTTCTTATGATTCATGTGATTGTAATAATGGCTGTACGAATTCATGACAACTTTTCTTTTGCAAATGTGTTTTTCCTTTTTAACGTCACTGCCTGCAGGGGCCTGATTTGATCGAGAAAGCCAATGGTTTACATGGGTTCATGAACTGGAAGAGAAATCTTTTAACTGTGAGTGTAGCTTTCTGACACATTCATAGATGATGAAAGAGTTGAATGCAGGTGGAGATTTTTTTATATTCATAAAAGTACAAGAACGTTTTTTGCCTGATGTCTTGTGTTTCGCTTTGCTCTCCTTACAGGATAGCGGAGGGTTTCAGATGGTGTCTCTTGTTGAACTCTCGGAGGTCACTGAGGAAGGGGTAAAGTTCAAGTCCCCTTACGATGGCAAAGAGATCCTTCTAAGTCCTGAGAAATCAATCAGCATACAGAACAGTCTGGGTCTGCAAGGAGTAAAATCATTTTAATCAATATTAAGTAATGAAGACTTGGACCTTAATTTTCCAGTGGCTAATAGACAGCCTCTCCATGTTTCTCCTTGTTCTTCCAGGGTCAGACATCATGATGCAACTGGATGATGTGGTCAGCAGTACCGTGACAGGGCCACGTGTGGAGGAAGCCATGCACAGATCCATTCGCTGGCTGGACCGCTGCATATCAGCCAATAAAAATCCAGACAAACAGAACCTTTTTGGCATCATCCAGGGAGGGCTGAATGCAAAGCTGCGCAAAGCCTGTCTAGATGGTAAAAAGATCCTGCTCTGTGATGATCCTTTTTCCACTTTTGATCACCTATCTCTGTCCCTGTGTACCTGGATTGATCATATTTGGATAGAGCCATATTAACTAGAAAGTTTACACGTCACATCTCCCCTCTCCATGTATCCATGAATGTAAATAAGCTTTTACATACCGATCCGATGAGAAAGCATGTGTGAATCAAACAGGTGGAAGGCAGCTTGGATAGTAACAATCTTTTTCAAAGTGTCAGGATGTGAAGAGGAATCCAGTAATACAAAATAATTACTGTCAAATTTAAAGAGCATAAATATTGTGCAAAGATATTGTCAGAAACCTGCATTTTGGAAATGCAGGTCAAGTTGAAAACTAGCCATTTCTCAACAGTTTGACTGTGAGGCGCTGATGATAAGGGCTCAAACTTGTGCTTTAGACAGTATATCCTCCTCCTGTAGAAATGACTCAACGTGATGTTCCTGGTTTTGCCATCGGAGGCCTGAGTGGTGGAGAGGCGAAGGATGACTTCTGGCGGATGGTCACACTGAGCACTGACCACCTGCCACGAGAAAAGCCTCGATACCTAATGGGTGTGGGGTACGTTTGTCTGTATGCTGAAAATATCTTATGAGAACTGTCGTGTTAATGTTCTTTATGGTTTTATAAATTGACATACGAGTGTGTGTGATCCTCATGTGCTGCAGGTATGCTGTGGACTTGGTGGTGTGTGTAGCTCTGGGGTGTGATATGTTTGACTGCGTGTTCCCCACCCGTACTGCAGTAAGCTCTCTTTACCTCACACACTGATAATCGCTTTTAAATTGTCACTGTCATATCAAAAACTGGTTTCAACTGTGTTTCTTTTCCGTCAGAGGTTTGGCTCTGCCTTGGTGCCTTGGGGATCTCTCCAGGTAAAACATAAGCAGTATGCCAAGGACCTCCAGCCCATAGACCCAGACTGCCAGTGTCCCACCTGCAAGAAGTAAGTCAAGAACAAACCTTCATTGTGTAAGCCTGGAGGGTTCGGCTTCTCTTGTCATTTTTCGAAGCAATTTTCTTCATCAGGACAGGTATTGAAGTTTATAAAGCACACAGACTTGTTTGCCCAGCAGTCAGTTGCTTCATTTTGGTCTAAATAGGGATGTATTGGCTGTGTTGCTCTAAATGTTTGGATAGGCACATTTGGTTTGGTGCCAGTGGGTGGCGCCTGATGTTTAGACATTTTGTACCACATAGATGCTGTAGAACTGTATTACTGGAGGAACGATGTAAATAATATGCCTGTTTTTTGTTTCAGACACAGTCGGGCTTACCTCCACGCTCTGTTCAAGAGTGACACTGCAGCCATGCATCACATCACCATCCACAACATTGCCTACCAGGTCAGTACTGGAAATGAAAAAATCTTTTAAAAGTTCTCTCATAACTCAAGATTAAATGGCAACAAAAAACATTTTACCACGTAACAAAATACATTCCCTTAAAGAAAATATGTTTTAATCTTTGCTGCCAGAAGTACAAAATAGCAGTTTTGTGTTGCAAGATATTCCGTCGATATTATGTCGATAATTAAAAAAAAAAAAAAAAAGTCTGAAATCCACTTGCAGCTTAACTGCTGCTAAAAATGCTGTTGCTGTCAAATTGAAATAAAATTGTGTGATTATGAAATTCAACTTTGGAGAAAGAACATGTGTGACATGTTCAAAAATACATGTTTTTATTAATGTTAGGCACACTGTGCACCTGAACCTGAAACCTGACTGAAAACAGAAGATAAATAAAAATTAATTTACAAAACATCAAAACTATTTTATATTGTTCTATATTTACATTTTAAATACAATGACTTCAGTATTTGTTTTTACTGATTTTCTTATTTGCTTTAAAAGAGCCAATATATCTGAAAGGCACTTACTGCATGTATTAACTGTTTTATCAGTTCATTAGTTTCCTATATCTGTAATCCAGCCACTGAGAGATATCAACCCAGGCCTCAAGTTTACATAATGTGTTTAAGTCTAATTGCTCTGACAGAAATCTGACAAAAGATTTTGAACATTATGAATGTATGCGACATTATTCAGACTATGTCCTCGCCTCAGTCACAATCATTTAGTCCTTTGGTACTCTCTGAACTTCAAAGTGGCACAAACTTGCTTTGCTGCTCTGGCATTATCAAAACAATGAAGAGTCTCCTCTTCTGACAGATGTGTCCCAAAACATAATGTTCATGTTAAGAGATCAGAAGAGATAATGTCTGATTATGCAACATATTCATTTCTTTTTTTTTTTTTTCTATTTTCACATTTTAGCTGCACTAGCAGGATAGCTCTAGGGATGTCCATGTTAGGTCAGCCTGTTGTTCCGTCACTCTACCACTTTGAAATGTCAAGACAAGTATTTCATTGCTATGCAACATGTACATGTCACCCTAAAATGTTGCCATGGTAAATAGTAGCATGTTAATATTCTTAGTGTATACTCTGAGGATGCTGACCTGTAGCTGACACATTACACTCTCCCTCTGGAGATCAATAATCACATTATCCTTCTTCGACTCATCCAACATTTCTCTTTGCAGCTCACCCTGATGCGCTCTGTGAGACAGAGCATTGTGGAGGGCCGCTTCCCTGAGTTTATACGGACATTCATGAAGCGAATGTTTCCCTCTCGTGATCAGTACCCCGGCTGGGCTGTGGAGGCTCTCGCCTCTGTCAGCGTTACACTGGAATAAAACCTGGAAGGCAACTGTTGTACTCTGAATGGGGATAAATGTCAAAACAGTGACTGAAAGATTTTATATCTTTTTAAATTACTTTTTTTATAGATGATTGTTTTCTACCCTTTGTTTATATTTGTATATGCATTGCCAGATTGTTGGCAATGACAAAAATGACTTTTTGATCTAAAAGGATAAAGCCTGATTGTCTTTTACAACAACCTGCTTTACTCAGCCTCTGCAAATTGTCCTCAGAATACACATTATGATAATGTGAGACTGAATGGAGTTTAAATGAGGTTTGAAACACATGAACTATCTCCTCTTGATATGCTCAGGCACTTTTTGTTGTTACCATGGTTACACAGCTAGGCCCACCCACTTGAAATGAAATGTTTTGCCTTCCTGTCAACCTCTTAATAATTTTTTGTGCCTGAGCGCATTACAGAGGTTTTTCATATTTGCCAAAGGTACAGTATTAATAAATGTGTATGTATTCTGGTGGTTTAACCAATATCCTAACAGACTAGTCTTTGTCAGCTAACTGTTTGAACAGATATATTAATCTAGCTCACTACAGATTGTGTGCTTGTGTCATGATGACCACTAGAGGGCAAAATAGACAAAACCAGGGCAAAGTGACTGTAAAACTGAATGATATGCTGTGCATGTTCAGCTGTCTTTTTAAGTAAAAATAACATACAATTACAGTAGGATTAGGCATATGAGCTGAAATGTCAGCGGAAAAAAACATTTACATCAAAATGAATCACAAACTAAAGTCAGCTTCCATCTAAATAGTATTAAATCATTCTTGTCCATTGTTATTCTTAATTTTCTCATCAATTCAATCTGCAGTAATCCTTTTTGACCCTCTCAGTGAAGGTTTTGTTTGGCGCTTACAGAGGTGCTGGTTTATCAAGGCTCAATTGTGGGTGATTAATATTAATCATTGGAAGTTAATTTGAATAACACCTGTTGGCCGTGGCTTTGAGTCAACAGTCCTCTTAAGTATCACATTTGAATTTCATTAGCGCCTTTGTTATGGCCACAGGCCCTACGAAATGAAACCTGTGACATATAATGAGTGGCAGGCAAACTAATATCTAGCAGTGTAGTACTATTATAGAAATTGTGGGTTTGGTGCACTTTACAAGTGCTTATACCTTTTAATTACAAGTGTTAATTAAATAGTTACAATAAGAGCTAAGGATTATGTTATAATAGCCTACATTCATAGGAACTTCTAGTTTTGAATGTGATGGTTGTAGTGTCTTTTAAGTATATTACAGGATTATGGTTCTTTTTCGTGAGAAGTGATGATTTTTCTAGAATATCTTCTGCTTCCACTGTGTATTTTAATTATATTCAACGTATGGATGCTTAGTGAGAGTGCAACAGCACTGTGTTCTCATGTATATTTCAGTAAGACAGTTCCCACTATGTCATAATTGCCCCCTTAAACTAACTCTCAAAAGATCTATAACCCCATAATATTAATAGAAGCCAAGTTGACATTTGGAAAACTGTAGCTCTTCGTGCAGAAACAATAAATACACGTAACCGTCGTTTAGACTCACGACTGAGATGCGCGCAGGTCTCCACAGAAGTATGATGGACATATCTGGAGATCACGTGCACGTGTGACAGTTTTATTACCATTCAGGACTAGAGAAGATCGTCTGCTCATAATGCAGCGCGATGTTGATGGAGAACGCTTATTGTACATTACTGTAGATTTTTTTGTGAGTGTTGTTTTTGTAATTGTTGCTTCTTCTTTTTTTGTTATTCCTGAAATGAAAAGTCGTCGCAACAGTACAGTATAGTCCCCAACGGCTGGTTACACATTTGCAGCCAGCGCGTCCATGCGTAGCGCAGGCAGGGAGGATGCTGGTGTGGAGAGAGACAACCAGTTGCTCCTCAGCTGTCACAGTTAAAGTGGAGCCTCCCCTACACACCGACGGATGAACATCCTCGACCTGTTGCCTCGGCGGGCAGAAAAGTAGAGCTGCATTGTGAAGGGTGCCAAAAAGGAAAGAAGTTGATTTTTCTCTTTAGGAGGGAGGTCGAAGACGATGCCATGAGGTGTATCAATGTGTTCGTTATTAATCTACGTTTTGAATAGCAGAAGGAAGGGGACAGGAGTTGGTTTTGGGGGGTCCACCTCCTCGGTGTGGAGGTGCGGTTTGCGGTGATATCTGTCTCTGTCTCTGGGCTCTGAGGAGGAGGACCATGGTGGAACTGGAGAAGGAGGTTCTCCCGCTGCCCCCTCGGTACCGGTTTCGAGACCTGTTGCTCGGGGACTGGCAGACCGACGACAGGTAAGGATGCAGCTACTTGCATCGTTTACGCACGGCGCACGGAATCCGTTGCGCATCTGTGCGCCATCAGATCACCACATATACATATAAAGTGGCGATTTGTTTTGTGTTTGCATTTTCACTTTGTGATCTCGTTGATTCTGGTGTATGAATGTGTTGGGAGTATTTTACTGCCAGCCGTGCAGCTCTGTTGTTATGGATGCTGCAACAGGTTTACTCTTTCCTTCTCTTATACTGGTAATACAATTATTATCCCTCCAAAAGCAATATACTAATTAAACCATAAGAGAAAAATCCTCAAAAGAGACTCAACATTCATTCAGAAATATTTATTGAATTTATTTTCACGTCATGCAAGTGGCGAATTTTACATGTGTGTATTTAAAACATTCCTTTGGTGGCATCAACCAGGAAGGACACGAAGAACGAGTGAGAAGGGTTGTTACTCTATTTATGTTACTCCTCATGCCATAATTCCTGAGATCTACAGTGAACCATCTGCCACCTGGACAGGCTATTTCAAGTGGGTGCTCTCAGTAACTGGCAATTAACCTTTGCTTACACTCCATTTGCAGGGCAGCAGATTTGATGTGCTGTATGATAGGCATTGCTTAATTTGGCTATTTCATTATGCTGTCTAATGGAAAACCTTAACCTCCATTTCACGCGTGGTGTCTCTTGTTGCTAGGTGGAAATGAAGACCAAAACGCTTGTGGACTTGAGTGGGTGTTTTGAATCATATAATTCGGAAATCTTGCTATTGAAAGCGTGGACGACATCAATCCAGGTCTAGTCATTGCCAGGCTTTACTACAGAGACACCGCTGCATGCTCCCATAGAAGCCTGTCAATAATGCTTATCATATTATTGAAACTATCTATGCAAATTGTCCTATTTTGTGACATATACTATTATACTGTGTCTGTATCCCTGACCTCTGAAAGGGTCTTATATTGCACAGCTGAAGCCTTAACTGGTCTGCTCACTCTGGTCGTGCTCTTCTGGCCTTCTGTAATTTGTCGACTATTGCCCAAGGACTAATGTTTCCGAACCAGAGAGCAGTGTGACCTCGGTCACCTGATTACAGAGGTTCAGTGACGGGGTGGGCTGCTGCTTGTTTCTTGGAAGAAGCAAAATGACTTTTCACACTCCAGGCACCTCATCCTCTTTGGACGAGAAAAAAACTAAAGCAGTTGACAGCAACATGGATAATTTCACCAAATGAATGTAACAGAAACAAAATAGGTGTATAATGACAGCGTGGTTAGGATTGATTTGGAGGCTGCTGAGACAGTTTGAGAGGACTGTGTGTGCATCAGTGAACAGTGTTGTAATACCCACTAAACACATAATGTGCTGTCAGGGATATCCTGGTGTCGAACACTTTAAGGGCTCTAGAAGGTACTGAGGTTCAAATAAAACTTGTGTGGGCTGTGCCTGATACATCTATTTTGTCATAGCGCAGAGCTGTGATGTCCAGTGCACACATGCTGGCTGCTTCACATAGTAGGTAGATCCTAAGCATTTGTATGTAGCTGATGTGTATTATTTGATACTAAACATAAAAGGAATCTTTTCATAAAATGATATACAGTACAAAGTTGTCACGTATGCAGTGTTCCAGGTGGATAACTAGCAGATGTTGGGGCTCCATACTGATAAGACTCATTATAGTTTGGGAGTCTCCCTTGGAATGTGGGAGTTATACGATAGAGGTCTCTTGTCCTTGACCCCTAGACTGCTGTCCAAATAACTCGTATATCATAGGTTTTGGGGTACTGAGGGACACTAGGGAAAGATAAGTTTATAGATTTATGAGTTATAATAGGACCCTATGTATGCCTAAATGTATAAAGGACGAGGCTGAACAGTGTTCGAGGCAGCAGTACTGATTCGGCTACGGGTGCTGTCCAGGTTAAGATGCGCATGCCTGTTGATCCTGATCTTTGATGCAAATAAAGAATATTATGTGAAAAGTCAGTATCAGCGGAGTCTCCTTCCATCATCAAGTCATCGCCTACATCTGGGGAATGAAGAAGAAATTGACGACATAGCAAAGTAGAAATTTAGTCTTTTGTCTCTCTAAAGCTAAATCGGTGTGTGTGTCTGAGCATCCGTATGCACACTTGCTTTCATCTACAAATGTTGTGAGCGATTGACAGAGGGTCAAGATGTTGATCTCAGTGGCCAACGAGTATTAGCTGCAATAAAAAGGACTGATTAGAAGTAAAGCGAGAGCTGTGATTGATAGTGACAGAAAGCTTAATTACGGCTGAATCACACAGAGTTTGTCCACTATGGTCCATTAATCTGGGAGTCTTTAACTCACATCCCCAAAGAACCAGACGGCCTCGGTGGACACGGGTGCACAGATAGCTCCTCAGAGTATGACTGCATTAGGTACAAAAAAACTTCCACTGATCAAAATGTCAACATCTGTACGCAAAACGTATCTCCTTGACACATATGGTTGCACTCTGCTCTGGGAAAAACCTACATTACTGAGTCTTATAATCCCTCCTCTGTCACCGTCTGTGGGCCTTCCCCCTGTCCTCCTCTCCTCTCAGCTTGTATCCCTCTGGGTGTGTTTATGTGTGTCTATACGTCACCCTCTTTTAACATTCACCCCTCCACCGTCCCTCTCCTCTACATCTTAGTTCTGATTGAAGTGCCTCCAATACCATGCTTTTCCCCCTTTCAAGAGCTCTCCTTGAAATAGTGGAATACATTTTGCTGTAGCAGTTGAAAAGCTCTCTGCTGAGGCAATTTTCAACACAGACTTTTAAAGATGGGAATTGATTTAATAATTTATTTCACACACAGGGATCTCCTATCCTCCTGACTGTGCTATTACTGGTAGTGCCTGCTTTTTCTACCTCTGCAATTGTTTGTATTTTCTTTAGCTGACCTGTGTCCTAAGGCATGTGTGTGTGGGCAGGGGGGTGCCCTGGCCCTCAAGTATATACTCATAAATATTTTATACTTTAATTTGAACTGCTCTTTGTCTTAAAGCAAGATTTGGCTAAAACATATAAAACTGCAAACTTTTGCCAACCCAGCGTTGGCTGTATCTCATTTTTGTCAAACTGGAACAAACAGAAATTAAATTTGGCTCCGCTTTCTCTGTACAGTCTGAAACAAGCCTTCTCTCCCAGACAAAATTTGAATAGGGGTCTGCTGTTGAAAATTTGACTACAACTGCCAATTATCTTTATCTGTGTCATTCCCATAACCCATAACTTTAATCAAGGTTGTGCATGATCAGTATGGATGAATGTGTATCCTGTTGTTGTAGAAATGTGTCAAGGACAGAGAAGTAGGAACATTTTAATGATACTGTTCTGATTACACCAAACACCATTTATATTTTCTGGCAGTGAGTCAGAGGCTTCTGTTTTGAGGAAATGCCAGATGACTAAACAATTAAATACAGATCTTTTGCAGGCTGATGATTCGGGTTTTTGCCAGTCAAAGGCGCTGTCTGGTTTTTGCCTAAAATTAACACAATATAGAGCCCTGAAATGGATGAATTCTTTTTGGCTGGTTGTTGATATTACCAGTATTCTTTGACTAAATCTTATCACATCCTGGTTAGATTTGTCTCTGTCTTTCACCCAAACCCTCCCATCTTCCTATCTGCCTTTCGTGGACAAATTAACTTTTTTTATACATTTTGAGAATTCTCTAAAGAATAAATTTTCTGGCTCAAAGTACAGTAAGTACTATGTTACAGCATTGCAGAGCAATATGCCATTCTTCTCAGAGGTGATAGCATGTTCTTAACAGCCTATAAACACACACATGACTCCCACCACAGCACCGCTTGTATGTCTAACTTGTTAGAGGTGAAGTGAAATACAACAGAGTCTCCATTGCTCCCCAATAGAAAGCCTCAGCGGGTGCTTTCTTCAGAGTCCAGGATTATCATACAAATGACAGCCTTTTGTCCTTAGAACAATCTCTTATTGGCTGTCGCCTCCACATCTTCTCTCACTCAATCTCTGTCTCAGTCTACTCTCCGCCATCCTTTCTCCCCATGCTCCTACTCCCCTGCCTCCCTCTTAATTCTTCCAGTCAAGCCTTAATCTAGTAAGGCCAATGTAGAGCCTGATCCATCAATATTATCAATATTCATACCAATTTTACTATGCTTTGACCTCACTATAAGGTGGACGCTGGAGTCCTTTAGTGAGCCTTTCAGAGCTCATGTAAATTTCAGTCACATCACTTATAAAACAGTTTAGAAAGCTGATATCTCTGTCAAGAATTGTAGGATCATGGATGTATTATGCATAATGTCTGCAGAGCCAGAGCTGGCATAAAGGGAGGTTATTAGCAATACAAATGGCCTGTATGATGACAAGAGTCACTCTGTGAAAAGGTGATTTTATCAGATTTGGGGCTGGGTGAGAGAGAAATGGTGATGAGGGAGCATGCAGACCTCATAACATCTTTCATGACTTGTGCGCGTGTCCTCACAGCCATGCACATCATTCTGCCAGTAAACAACTAGAGTGAAGTTGACTTAAAAACACCCAGTTGCTAATGGATATTAATTGGAGGGCTCTGCATAGTCAATTGGAAGCTGGGGGCCTAGATTGGTGTGGGCTAACAAAACCAAAGCATCAAGCCTGACGAATATCCGTTCCTATTAATCAGAAAAAGCTTCTAAAAACCACATCCTAATTAATATTGGTTAGGAGGAAAGATTTCCTGAACATTAAAATAGGTCCGTTTGAGAACAAATGAGAGGGCATGGTGGGAGGATGGAGGGCTCATGCAGTCTGAGTGTGATCCTGCTGCAAAGGATATTGTGCACATGATGCCTGGTGAACATAAGCCGCCACTCTCTTTGTGAGGAGGCTGTGTACAGTGGAGAGACACCTCAGTTTGGACGCACAATAAGAGTTTATTAAATTTGACTCTTCGTTCTTTTTACTCCAGTAACCCCTACATCCTATGACAGTGTGTCAATAATCTTATATATATATACACACACAGTAAAAGATAGAAACACATATTGAATAAGCTTTATCCTTTTTCATTGTTAACACTGCTGAGCAATAGCTCGAAGCTGTAAAGAGAACAGAGTCAGTGCAGGGTTTGTCCCTGGTGGTCATCTGGTACTCATGTTTCTTTTATTTTTAGAGCTGTTTTTGCTACCACTGAGCTTTAATAAGGCAGATATTGAATTCCATAACCAGCCTTTCGATTAGACGAGCACTGTCAACACTTAAGAGCCTTCCTGCTGTGGATACTAACACAGCCATGGGGCTGACTAGCATGTGTCTGTGCACTTCTGGGCTCTAGCGGTGTTCGATGTTGCTGGAAGGCCCCATGGCATCCGATTGGGGGCAGGGATCCGCTGTGCCACTCTGTTGTTGGGGATCGCAAACACAGTCGTCCACCGATCACAGCTCCCCTATTCCCAAACTGTGTTAGCTTCATACTCCACAGGACTCTGCAGCCCCAGAGACACCAGGGAGAGGCAATAAAGATGATTCCTCTCATGTTTCACTCTTTTTGTGTCGCACATGTCATCCTCAAAGTGGTGATTTGAAGACGACTCACGTTGATTTGATCAAATGTTAAATATCTGCGCACATTTGAGGCTAATGTGAGGAGATAGAATGTCATGGAACGGCTTTTAATAGAGTTGTGCATCAATTTAAGCCATATTTTGTTTCACGGTGTAATGACGAATGGGGCGGGTTTTTTTAGTGAGCAATTCATGGATCCAAATGGTGCTTTTCTGTGAATTCAACAGTTAAGAGGAACTGAAGTAACTATTGTGTTCTCTTCCTCCTTCAGTTAAATAAATGAGACTACTTGAATGTGTCAACAGATCCTCCTCGAAGCAATAAATAGAGAATGATCATTTCAGGAAAGGATGAGGCATGGCTGGTTTACGTCAGGGAGCAGGGGAGGTGGGGGAATGGCTGGAGCACTTCCACTGATGATGTATGGAAAGTTTGAATCCATGGGAACCCGGGGGGTTGTTCAGGAAATGGCTCTGAGTAAAGGCTACAGTGCACGCTTACTTAATGCCAATATACTGTGGGATACATTACACATTTCTTGTAAAAGATGGCTGCCATTTTCCTGCTGTGCTTTGCCCGAGGCTGGTCAGGCAGAGAGAGTGATAGTTGGAGGCTATAGACATACGCATGCAGCAGATAAAACACAGATAAAATAAAAAAAAGTAGATAAGTCGGCCACAACATAGACTGGCTGATTTTCTCTCGTAGTTATACACAGATCAAAAGACTAGGAGAGAGAGACCCTTTAAAGGTCTCAGTCATCATTAAGTTTTTATGAAAGTACTTGCTTGTTTCATTGGAGTGTTAAAATCAATTTCATGGCAGCAATGAGTGGTATTAAAAAAAATTGACATTCTTTTCATGTGATTCTTCAGTCAGCATGAACTCATGCATTGTCAGTGTTAAAAAAAGAAAAATGTGCCTTTTTACCTCAAGAGAAGGATTTTTCTTGGAGATATGTACACATATTCTCATTTTCCATTTATTTTTCTTCTATACCCTTCTCCACCTAACAGTCTAATGTGTGTGATGGTTGTGTATCTGGGTCAGGGACAAGCTGTCCTGTCAGCCATTGGTTAGATGAAGCAGAGTACACCTTACACAGCTGTTAGAGTGGCCCCGTGGTAATGTGCAATTTATGTGTCTCTTGTCATCCCATTGAATTTCTCCTGCCCTGATTTATAGTCTGTGTATATTATTATTGTGTGTTTTTGTCTACCTCTTTCTAGTCTTTGCTCTTTTAGTTGCCCACTTTTCTCGGAGGATCCTGTATTCACCCATTCATCTTAAGCAATACAGTATGTGGAGAAATAAACTTCAAACTGCTTTCAGCGTTTCTACGTAGAATGGTTCTCCAGAAGATACATGCTTCCGCCAATTGATGAGAGCAGCTTTTGAAAAACTAACATTTCCACTGGTGCGCTGATGTCTGTCTTAGCACTTACTTTTTCTGATCTGTACACCTCTGAAAGTTTTGTGAAATAAATTACTTTCCATTTCCACATTACCCAGTATAGACCTGGCAGGCAGCCTCTCCCTGAATTTTTTGATCCATATTTATCATTGATTTTTCTCTTTTAATTGTGGGCATTCACATTCATCCATTTTTTTCCTCACAGCATGTTTAATGTTATGGATTTATTTTTCCAAAGACATGCTGCAAAATGAATTTCCATTTTTTGCTTGCTTACTTGGTTACCTTATTTCTTGTTTTTCTCTAATTCACTGGTATGAATACTATTTCTGTGATTTGTGTGGAGGGTGTGATGAGCCAATGCTGTGCTGTTGTGCACGCATAGATAGGATGGGTTTCTTTAGTCTCTTCCACTGTGTCATTAGCTGGCCAGTGCTGTGTCATTATGGAGCACAGGCATGGGTGGAAGCAGCAGGAGAACAAGGTTCAGTTCTCTCTCTCTCTCAAAGATCCTCCTCCGCATGTCCCCCTCTGTCTTTCTGTCCATCTGTCTGTGTCTATTTATCTGTCTGTATTTTTGTCTGCTATCTCCTCTCTCTCTCTGTTTCCCACCTCAACTCTCAGAGTGTATATGCAAATGTAGAGATGCAAATTCTCTCCCCAGGCTCAGGTTTGAAATGTTATGCCATGCTCCTTTCTTCATGGTCGCTTGTTTCCAGCTGTTAAAGCTGCTGTTTTTCGCTTTATTAAAGCCCATGAGATGATCCTAGATGCCTGACTCAAAATAATTAGTTTGATAAACCTATATTTTGAATGAGGAGCAGAGCAGAGAGAAAGAGAGGGTGACCTCTTTGGGGGTTATTCTCCCATGGTGATTCTTACATGTTACACTGACATGGTTGTTCCTTAATCCAGCAACATATGTTTTTGTTCTGTCCCAAAGCAGATTTTCCTCAGTTATCAAATCATTTATTTTCTCTGTGCTTTTTGGAGGGCCTTGGGGGGCTGATATGTGGCTATTGCCCAGAGGTGCCAGTGTGATGTGCTTGTGTGTCTTTTGTTTTGAAATAATGTTTTTTATGAGTTTTTAATGTGTTTTTCTCCCCCATCTTCCCCTTTGATTAAAGATCCCGACTCTCAATCTATCCCACAGCTCAACTCTTTATTGGGCTATATTTCCACTTTACTTTTCATCCTCTGTTGTACACTCAAGCAGAAAAGCTCTCGCTTTGAGAAACACATCAAGGGCAAAATGACCTCTGAAATTATCCTCTTTTCCTGGGTGGTTATCACAGCTTATTCTCTTCTTCCAGTTTGGAGAGGCTTTAAGGACTTTGATGAATGAAAAAACGCATGGATGGCTGGATTTAGAAACGTATGTCACCTTAAGTGTCTTAAGGCAACAATAAACAGGCAATAAGAAACTGGAGATTTGTCAAAGGATAGAAAAACACTGTCATGGTCAGGCGTGGAGCTGCTGTGCCTGAATGATTGGTTGTAAAAGAGGACATTAGCTTGAAGGAAAGCGAACATTACAGCTTTTACCATTTTGGTTTGTTATGAGGATGATAACCCTGAAACTTGCCACAGTGGAGCTCTTCAGAAGTCTTGCAACACATGTGCAATGATCTCATCAGAGCCAGTAGGACTTAGCTGTGGGAAACCTAACATCAGATGTAGATGGTGGAGAAGGTTACTTTTAATGTGTCACAGATGACTGATTACCCTCCTTACATTGTAATAAGTAATTCAATCATCTTGATTGTATCATCATTGTAATAAACCAATGATACTTTTTGATTATTTTCTAATTAAAAGTGCACAAGAATAATGTGTATGTGCACCATAAAAAAAGAAAAAAGTTAACTGCAGCTTCTGATAGTAGGTGAGGGGGAGGAGGGTTTGCATTGGATGTAAAGATTCTTCTACCAACAGGTTTACAAGTTCTCGTTGAATTTCCAACCACATGTTTTCTTGTCTTAGGAGAAAACAATATCCTCATCACTTTGTAACTTTAGCTGCCTGAGCTGACCTTTGCTCACAGGATGCAAAAATATTAAGTAGCATTTCTTACCTCTGTTACTTAATGTAGACTAAACCATTGGTAATCACTCAAATTTTGATTAGGACCAATCTCTGATTAGCACTGTTTTGCAAAGAAATGACATAATGCCATTACATGTATTCTGTTACCTCAGAACTCTGCTTTAGAAACCGGTGAAAATGATTCCATGAGCTTTTTGCCACCATGGTATTGACAGTTTGATTGCTCTGTGCATGAAAGAACTCCTTCAGTCATATGGTTGATTAGCTCAGACTCACCAGACACAGACACAGACACAGACACAGACACACACAGACACACAGACACACACACACACACAGGTATATACACACAAGATCTTTCCTTACTGTCCCCACTGTCTATGACTGCAAATACTGCAGGGCGTTCCATCTCTCCAGCAATTCATACAAAGTCATTTTCTAATCAAAAGGTGCAATTACACACCCCTGGGCTTTTTGCGATCTGCATGTTCCTCTGTTTTTCCATCATGTGTGCAGAAGCCTTATTGTCAGCAGGCTGCTGAGAGCAAAAGGGAGACATCAACAAGTTGGAGCGGGGCTATCGGCTCCGATGGCTGAACACACTTCGCAAGTATGTGTTTGCTCACATCTGATCATGTGAGAGGGAGGGAAAAGACAACAAATCCTGTGTTGCCATAGCAACAAAGAGAAAAGTTACCCCCACCCCTGAATGTTGCTGGGAAAGTGCAGCGTTGGTTTTAGTCTCTGTGTGTCTGACCATGTGGGGTGCTGGTATAGCATCTCACACACACACACACACACACACACATACACTTCTCTTCCACTTCCTGCAGACAGGAGAATAGATTGCAGTTGTTCTGCCTCTCTTTCATCTGTCTGTGTGTTGTGAGGAGACCACCGGTGAGCCAGGCCTGGCGTTTTTCATCCTCGACCTGAGTCATCCACTCTTCCCTCCATAGGATGAAAGGAGAGCTACTGAGAATTCTCCCCTGAGGTGGTCAGTCAGGAAATACAGTCACCTCCAGTCTGTCTGGTTGTGTGTCTGAACACATGTAAGAGCTGTTTGAAGAGTGTCTCTTTGTCATTTTCATCATGTCTCTCCATAAGCGTCCATGTCTGATGGGCGTGTGAATGGTCTAATAATCTTAATGACCTGGTTGCAGGTGTGTATTTTAGACCTGTGTGTGTACAGTAGGTGTGTGTGTGTGTGTGTGTGTGTGTGTGTGTGTGTGTCCCTCTAACAGAAGGGTGCCAGAATGGAAAAGGAGAAAGAGCAGTAATTATGGCCTCCCATGTTCAGCAGAAACATCAGAGGGAAGTAATTTGTTGCTCTATATTTAATCAGTGGAGATAACGAGACTGACTGCAGCTGTCTGGGCCTATGGGCAGGCGGACAAGCAGGAACACCATTTCCTCCAAAACCTATTAGTCTTTAATGCAGCCAGACACAGTGTCTTATTTCCATGCTTTTCAGTGTTCAAATAATCATTATCAGCCTTTTTATCTCCAATTTGTTCAATTGTACATTTTTTCTTCCTCACCTTTATTGTATTCCCTTTTATCTCCCAGCCCTCCACTTGTTTCGTCTTGTCTTGACTTGACTCCATAAAAATATGTATTTCATCTCTTCAATCATCTGCAGCGCCTCCTGTGTGCTCTTCTTCATTTTTCTCCTTATTTCTCTCTGTCTCTCTGTCTCTCTGCACATCTCTCCATCCCTCTTTTAGGGTGCAGGTAGAATTCTATGTGAATGAGAACACTTTCAAGGAGCGCCTCAAGCTGTTCTTCATCAAAAACCAAAGATCCAGTGAGTTGCCTGCGTTTGGGATCACACTTTCTCTGTCTGTAATTAGTTGGGTGAATTTCCTGTCTGCTGCCTGTTTCCTTTCCACATGAGTTGCTCATATTTTTTTGATTGAAGAGGTGCGTTTCATTTTAGTTAGTGGTGTGCTGTCATTCTTGCTCTGCATTTCATCACCAGTTGTTCAACTTGTCCACTCTTTGTGACTGTTTTGTGTGTCTGTGTTGGGATTTAGATTATCTATGGACTTGTTGATGGAAATGTCATACCTTTATATTTATTTTCTCCTGCATGCATAAAGACATACAAAATATATATTCATAAAAGCTTAACTTGAAGTAGAAACAGGTGTATATGTCAGGTTAATTTTGTTCTTAATTAGTTTGATATCAGCAAATGATTATATATTTTTTTATTAATCTCTGCTTAAATAACATACTGAATAATATAAACTGAGGTGTAAGGAAAACAAGATAAAATAATGAATACATTTTCTGCTATATTAAGCCAACCATTGTCAGTCAACCGCGGCTGCACATGCTTTATTGAAAAGATGTGATAAATCGTGTTTTGGAACAATCTGAAGGACTGATGAACTTTTTGGTAATGATGATAAATGGCTTATGAGGTGCTATTTGTTCCCCAGAGCTTTTCTTTTATTTGTGTTGTGTCTTCTAAAACCTTTATCTGTATCTTAGGTGCTTAGAGCATTAAACTACATTACAGAATCCTACAGAGCTTTATTCAGTGTTTTAAATCATGCATGAAGAATATTTAAAAAAACATTTTAAGCATATTAAAAAGTAAATGAAATGTGCCTATTATTTTTAATTCTGATTGTCTTCTTTTTTGCATTGCAGGTCTGCGAGTGCGGATGTTTAACTTTGCTCTGAAAGTGCTGAGCTGCCTCCTCTACATTGTCAGAGTCCTATTGGACAACCCACAAGCGGAAAGACAGGACTGGTGAGAGAAATGGTGATAACAGGGGCTTAGTGAGATGAAACAAAGTCTCTGTGAGTGTGGAGGCCTGATAGCAGGAACAAGTGCATCAGGTCTATAGATTCAGTGTGTGTAGAGTATCCCGTAGAAGGATTGGATGTGAGATGATGATGGGAGAAGAGAGGGGGTGGAGATGCAATCAGGAAAGCAAACTGATATTTGGACTGAGTTGTGGGTCCAGAGAAGCTGGACGAGAAGTTACTTTCATTGCCGCTTTTGTGTTTTTTTTCCCCCCTTGCAGCGTGAGCGGAGTGAACTGCACCAAACAAAACACATCATCCCGTCCCTGGAGTGAGTTTGACTGGTAAGCATGGGAGCCTCTAATTAGGAGTGATGGCTTTGGCCTTAAAGCCGCACATCCTGGAGAACTAGCATCCCCTACACCGGCCCACTGGTCGGATATGTTGTATAACGCAATCAATGCGACTTCACTGATGCAACTCACAATGCTTATATTGAGCATTGCAGATCCACATTCATTTGTCACAATCCAACTGTATGGATTACCTGTCAACATAATATGTATGAAGTGCCTGTGCAGCCTAATCAACAGCGATCTAGTGGAGATAAAGCATGTAATATACAATGGCAGAGAGAGGGGGAGAAATCAGGAAGTGTACATGGACCTGAGGCTGCCATGTCTCCTGCTCAGGGACCTATTGATCTAATTGGTGGCTGGTGACACTGGCTAAGCTCTGGCTCCACATGAATAAGGAGCCTGACAGAGTGAGCTCAGGAAAGGGATGGGCCGCCTCCTGCTCCAGGCAGCAGACTCGTAGGAGCAAATCAGAGCGCAGGCAGGCGAGCAGTCATGATAAGCCCCAGGGTGTCTTTGGGAGAGAAAAAAATGCCTTTCTCTCACAAAAAGGCTGTAAATTTCCATTTGACTGTGTAAATATTACTTTTCTCCCACAATATGAGCACATTAGCAGCTGTGCGCTCCACTGTTGTTCAGTTGTAAACAGGATACTCAAATTTATTGTAGTGACTTGAGCTGTGTTCATGGCAAGTGTCATTGTGTTGGGCAGAAAATAATTTTAATACTTTGGCCGCAGTCTAATTTTTGTCTCTTTTTTTTTGCCACATCTCTCTCCTCTGCTCTCTAGGAAACTGATCATCTGGGTGGATAGACCTCTACCCCTGTGGGCACTGCAGGTCAGATTGATTAGTCCTGTGTAAACAAGGCCTCAATCTGTTTACACATACACTGTATCTGCATACATGAACGCACTCACATACAGGTGCACATCATAATTCCTGAATTCCTTTTATCGGTTTTTCAGCATTTCATTTACGGCACATGATTTCAGGGCTAAATCAGAATATTTTACCTGACACAAGGATTTACACTTACAGTATGGTTACACACACATACAGTAAATGCACACAATCAGACACCAGACAGTCTCTTGCTTCACTTAAACCTGCTCTCTCTGAAGCTCAATCATCAGCACGCCTACTGATTCCACCCACGCTCTCCTCTTCCATCTCTGCGACTCCTTGTTTCTCTCTGCTCTGGTCTCTCTCTCTGACTATCTCGACTCCTCTCTGTGTCTGCATCTCTCAGTTTCTCCATGATTCTCCCTCTCTTTTTGCAGGTGCTCGTGGCTTTCATCAGCTTTTCAGAAACTATGTTGCTCGTGTATCTCAGCTACAAGGTGAGTTACCCGTGGCCCCCAACGGCCAATCTGAAGCCTTTTGTGATGTCTGAGACTATGATGTCTACATGTGTGGGAGTGCAGGCATGCGATATGCTTGAGGGTGGTGTTTGTCCACTTTGCACTCCTCTGTGTGTTCACTCCATGAAACTGAAGTATTCCTTTCTCCCCTGATGCTGCTCCTTTGCTCTTGCATTTAGAAAGCACCTCAGCGGGCCTTGAGGCTTCCTCATCACGTCCTGTTATTGACACATCAGAAAGACTTTAGGGGAGGCCCCTGTGTTGCTGTAGTGGGGGGCCGATCCATCAACGGGTTGCCCTGCCTTTGATGTTCTTGACACTATAAGCCCATAAAGGGCTCACTCTGCAGATTACTCTGGAGGCTAGAGGCCTTAGCATTTAGAGCTGACTGATTCCTGTGGACATACCCTGTGCCTGTCCACCTACACTAGTCAGATTCAGGTCAGCCATATGCAGGTGGCAGACACATAAAACAGCCATGGCTGACGTCTTAATTGCACGGCAAAGCTTAGAGGAAACTGAGTAATGCTGCTTTTTTTCTCAAAGGGCACAAGGGAGTCGTATAACCCTTATAGCTCACGATCTATTCTACGGTGCAAAACCCGGTCAATTTGTCCCCTTCCACTCTCCGCAATGGGGCCTGTTATGTGGTAATCCCCCAAGGTCGCCATGACAATGGAGTTGCCTGACCCCTGTGTGTGTTTTGTGTTTCCAGGGCAACGTTTGGGAGCAAGTATTACGTGTCCCCTTCATTCTGGAGATGATCAGCGCCGTTCCCTTCATGATCACTGTGAGTGGAAGGATATGCATTACTGAGCACTGACAGCACTCAAGCTCCGCAGTCCCATCCACCCCTTCTTGAACGCACATCACATGTTTAATACCTGCTACAGTAATACACAACACCTTTCCTTGCGAGGGATCCTGTGGCTGTATACAACATATGAAAAAATAGGTGATGAGACAGAGAGCCAAGCTGACTGAAGCTCTCTCCTCTTGACAGGTGATTCTGCCCACCTTCAAAAATCTCTTCATCCCTGTATTTCTCAATTGCTGGCTGGCCAAACACGCTTTGGAGAACATGATAGTGAGTGAAGCACCACCTCCCTATCCAATTTTTCCATTACTTTCATCTCAATATCTCTGTTATGTTATTTTGTTGGCATGCGATTGCCCCTTTCTCTGCCATTTCAGCTCACCAGCTTTTTCTGCCATGAAGGTCAATCAGTTACAAAACATTTAAATTGGTATTGAAGCTTTTCACATTCCCTGCCTCCATCTGTCATATGACATCAAGCTAACTAAGCTTGCTTCACACTTTTTAATAAATTATCTCCCTCTCTGCTCCACATATTCCAACACTTCGACATTTTAATCTCCTCTTTTTTAGAGCATTTTTATATTTCATCCATTGATTTTTATTGTCTTTTTGCTACTATCCATCAACTGCATTTTATCCTCATTTTACACTTTGGTATTGCAGCACTTGGGCTGTTGTTGTTTCCATACATTAATAATATAACTGTGTCTGTCTCTCTGCAGAATGATCTCCACAGGGCGATTCAACGGACACACTCAGCCATGTTTAACCAGGTGGTGATACTCATCAGCACGCTGGTCTGTCTCATGTTTACGTGGTGGGTACCCTCGCTGCTGACACTGAACTGAGTATGGGGGGGGCAACAAGGAAAGAAAATAGGAGAAAAGAGCTGTGGACAGGGTGAGGAAAGGAGCACAAAGAGGATGAGATGGACAAGAGACACTAAGCAATAGTGTGATACATACAGGAAAAAATGAGATAGGAGACAAAAAAGAGAGAAGAGAGAAAAAGATTGAGTGCCGAGAGGTAATTGGTAACTGTGAGAGTGAGATAGTGCTCTGAAATGACAACTGGCGATTGCTTCAGTGCAGTGGAGGATGTGTCAGCTTGCTACATATCTGGTGTGAAAGCCTGAGCTTATCCAGAAGATCCTACACACAGCATGAATTAAGCTCTCTGACCATTTCAGGGTTGACATTTGCCTGTTGACTCATCTATCCCTTAAAGAACACAATAATTTATGCAGCTTGCACTCGTACACCTATATACACAAATATACAAAGTCCCACAAAGACGCTCAAGCATACATCCACCCCCACCTCCACACACAAAGTCACACATATACACACAGGCGTGAAAGACAGCTCTCCACATATAATGGCCCCCACAGGCACCTATACTTCACCCAGCTTTTAAAGTCTCTTTCTAAGTGATGCTCACTTCCATGCTTTCTCCATTTTTCCCACCTTGCCAACCTCCATCAGCATCTGCGGTATCCAACACCTTGAACGAGCGGGCAACAACCTGACCCTGTTTGACTCGCTCTACTTCTGCGTGGTCACCTTCTCCACTGTGGGCTTTGGAGATGTTACCCCTCAAATCTGGCCATCGCAGCTCCTGGTGGTCATCATGATCTTTGTGGCGCTCATTGTGCTTCCCATCCAGGTAAAACAATTACAGTCAGTAAAAAAAAGAGATGTAATCAGTTGTAAAGTTTGAATGTAATGCAATGCAACAAACAAGATATCACTATGTAACAGAAAGCTTTAAAAGTGAATTTTAAAAAGGGATCCTCATTGATTTGATGAGTCGAGGAGCCCTGAAAGCAAAAACCAATCTCACATTTTATTTTCAATTAAATTTTGGAGCAGCCGACAGGGCTCTGCCTGACTGACCATCTCAGACGAACTGAGCACAGATGTGCCTTTGAAGTGATCAGAAAAAATTTAAAATCATTCCTAAAATTAACAGATTGGATGGCCAATTTGTTTTCTTTGGTAAGCTCATTACAGTGAAGTTTTCTCTGTTAAGTCTAATAATTCTTGTACCCCCCCCCCTGCACAATAATGTGATGACTCATTGCATCCTACGTAGATTTACAACACTATTTTTATTCAGAGAACAGTGACAGTGTCTTCCTTACTCGCTCAATTCCCCAAATCCCTCTCCTGTCATTTAGTTGCTGCACAGAGGGAACTTCAGGAACCATTTACACACACACACACACACACACATTATTTGAACACGTACTGATAAAAACACCTGACAAACATATCAGTCGCATTGTATCCTAATGATTACTCTTCATATTTGCAAACCTTTTGTCCTGAGGTAGCTGGCATAACTGTGTGTCTCCCTAAAGATGGAAGTGCCAATAGGAGGAATTCCCTCTGTGTGTATACTGTACCTGTTCTCAGAGGAGGGCCTCTCTGGGCAGGAAATCACCCTCACACTCTACTGATAACTTTACTGACATTCTTGTTTTGTTGTAAATTGGGTTTCTTTTGTGATGGCGCTAACACATCTTTAATAGCTTTTCTTTTTTATTTTATCGTGTCACATAAGCAGTAGGTGTAAGGCGGCATCCTACGCATGCCTGATCAGCCGGCTATTGAACACGCTCTCACTGTGTTGTCTATCCCATCAGCTGTGACCGGGGGGTAGCAAGCATCTTCACAAAAACCTTCACAAAACAAAAGATATGAACCGTGAAGACACTTTGGCTGAACTTGCACGAGCCGACTCATAAAGAAATGGCGATATGTGCATCACCAACATGGATGCCATGTCATCCTCCCCACTCCCTCTCCCCATCTTTCATCCATAAATACCCCTTGACATTTAGAAACTGGCCCCCCTTAGCCCCAACCCCAACCCCCATCCTGAGTGTGTGTGTGTGTGTGTGTGTGTGTGTGTGTGTGTGTGTGTGTGTGTCTGTCTGTCTGGTCCTGCCATGACCAGTCTCCAGGCTGCACCGGGGAGCCACAGAGCACATCAGGATTCATCAGCTGTCTGTTTCTTATTGCTGCCTCATTATTTGGCATATTACTGTACCTGTCCACAACACACCACAGGAAATGGACCTCTTAATAAGTCATTTTGTGTCATTTTGAGCCTTAAAAGGATATTGATTTGAAAATAAGATAAAAAAGCCAACCATTTTGGTAATTCCTCTTGTTTCCAGTTTCACCAGTTTGAAGACTTTCCTTGAAACAAATCACAGTACTCTAAAATAAATGATTGTTATACCACAAATCTTCCACAGTCTGTGCCATTGAGAACTGGCTGTACACAAATAATTGTTGTATGGATGCGTGTGGCCTGATGATGTTTTCCAATTTTAACGAGCTGGCATTATCTCAGCTCAAAATCGATTGAATTTATCTGACGCAGAATGGTTACTTCCCAGACAAAAACAGCACATAAATGAACTGTGTCTATTGAATTCTGTTGACGTGGCTGAGGTGTACGTTCAGAAACATTATCAGCCGTTCATTGCGACTGTTGCTGCTCAAGAGCTGAGGACCTCCATTAAAGCTGGCAGAGGGTTCAATGTATCAATAAGATTCTTGGGGAAAAAAACATTGGAAATGAGTGAAATTTGTGTGTTAAAACCAACAAAAGTCTCAACACCACTTTGTATGAAAATGATAGTATGGATATTTGGGGAACTGCACTTTTCCTACTTTCATAGACACAAAGTTGCATCATAATGGTTCTTGTTGGACCATCTAAAACAATAAACAGAATAAGAGGATAAATTAAGACACATTTTTACCTTCAGTGTTAATGAGGTTGACAGGTGTACGAAGGGCTTTCAAAGAGTGAATGATGAGTATCCCCTGCCACTAACTGAAGTTTTAACTATAGCTAGAGCTGATTATTTTTGTTTTCATTGGCATTTTATTATTAATCCAGAACTTCCAGAAATCCAGAAATCAATGCCACTTAAATCTGATTTAAAATCCTGATTTTAAAAATACTCCTTGCAACAAAACCACTCTGTAACTTACGTATTAGTAAGTAGTAAGTAAGTATCACACAAAATGCGCTTTAATGCCTGAGAAAAAAAGGATCGTCTCCATGACAGAAGTGAAAGGTGTTCGAGGTAACTGGAACCATGGTACACTGTGTTTTATTGCTTTATGTTTGACACTCACACTGTTCGGGGATTTTTCAAAGGGTACAGACATGAGAGTTGTATTCGTCTTACTCTATTGCATAATGGTGGTTTTTGAGTTTAGTGTAAAATATCTGAGTATTTTTCAGTGGAAATCTGTAAAAAAAAAAAGAAAGAAAACTTGTTCTTCATCTCTTCATCTGCAAAACCCTATAATCTATCCACCACATTAAAAAATCAGTGCAATTTCGCTCAGGCCTACACTTGTTTCCTTAACCTACCTTCTCCTGTTAATCTCTGCTATCATGTTCCATTCAGCCACCATCCTGAACCAAATCTCCACTTATATTAATTCCCCCAAACACTCTCCCTAATCAAACGGAAACACTATACAGCACAAGGCATTGTTTTCTTTTCATGTACCACCTGGCTCCTCCCTGTATTCCAGCTAACTTGATCCAATTTCCATCTGTTGAATGTAATGGATGTCGTCCTGAATGCAGTTCGAGCAGCTGGCCTTTCTGTGGATGGAGCGGCAGAAGTCTGGAGGGAACTACAGCCGCTACAGGGCGCAGACGGAGAAACACGTGGTGCTTTGTGTCAGCTGTCTCAAGATCGACCTCCTCATGGACTTCCTCAATGAGTTCTTCGCCCACCCCCGACTTCAGGTCGCTCCAAATGGTTTTAAGTAGGACAAGAGGGTGTTGGGGGGTCTTGTGTTTGTGTGCGTTTATTGTCTGTAATCCTCCTCAGGAGCCCGAGCAGCTGAGGTTAAAGCAGAGGATTCATTCAGCAATAGCACAGATCAATAGAATGGACTTTGAAGTGAAGAAGGAGACATCTTGTGTCGAGCAGTTAAACTTCCTGAAATGAGCAAAATTTTCATATTCATATTCTGGATATTTCAATGAAGGAGTAGATGTAGTTTTAAGAATTTCTAAGCAGGTAATTGTACACAAATTATTATCCAAAAGAGAGTATTCTTATATGTCTTAAAACGTGTTTGGAGGGGATCTGTAAGAAACCAGTCCATTGCCCTTTGACTTAAGACAAGAAAAGGATGCAGGCCTGTAGTGTTGCTAACTCGACTGCATGGTTGGGGCCAGCACTCTCCGGTTCTCTTCTTGGGTCACCATTAATATTTCCACAGTAATAGAAACTAAATGCAAAGTATATGCCTCTCTGCCTATAATCACCTGACTTTTGGCTGATGTCTTGCTTGTGGTTAAACCTTATCAATTGTCTGTGTATGTTTGTGTGTGTTTGTAGGACCACTATGTGGTGATCCTTTGCCCAGCAGAGATGGATGTCCAGGTTAGGAGGGTCCTTCATGTCCCTCTGTGGGCCCAAAGAGTCATCTATCTGCAGGGTTCTGCCCTCAAAGACCAAGACCTGATGAGGGCCAAGTGAGTGATCAAAAACAACAACAACAACAATCAACAGTCTAGAATTAAAACATCTATCTGATTTTATACATGTATTTAGTTTCATATCTACTCTGTCTATTATCTGTCTCTACAAAGCCATGAGAGACACTATTATCACAAAATAATTCTGCAACAATCGAGACCTAAAAATAAACAGAACAGATTCAAGTTTAGACACCTTGAAATGAAAGGCCTCTCGTGTAGAAGTCAGAGCTCATACATCTAAAGCACCTACAGCCTTGAAGTAACTGCTGTAATTACAGTTTGAGTCATATTGCTTATTGTTTACCCCCTGGCTTCCGATAATACAGCCACAGCACCTTAGGCTGGCTTTGTCTCGGCAAAAGAGAAGGAGCAACGGCCTATTTGTTTAATCTCCCTGTCTCCTCGCCTCCTACTATCTCATCCATAAATGACGTGGGCTTGAAAGACACGTTGGTTCGTTTGTTGTTCTATTGTCCTGCTTTTTTCTCTTTTGTCCTCTCCCTCAATAACATGACAATGCTCTCCTTCCCGTGTCTTCTCTCCTTATCACTTCCACAATTCTCTCTCTCTCTCTCTCGCTATTGATCTATCGCTCTCGCTCCCATGGCCACATGCTCTACTAACTTAACTGCCTGCAGGATGGACGATGCTGAGGCCTGCTTTATCCTCAGTAACCGGTTTGAAGTGGACCGCATTGCTGCTGTATGTTCCTCACTGCTTCCCTGTGTCGCCATGAATCCTCACACTGCAAAACATCCGTATTAAGACTTGCCTGATAATAAGTCTTAAAATTTTATTTTTCTCAAAAGATTTAGACTTTTAACATTTTTCTGGAGTGAACTGCTTTTTTTTAAAGAACAAAATTAAACATTTTTACTTATATAATAATTAATTTTCTAAGCAGGAAACACCAAAATAACTGTGATAAAATATGGAAGTGACAAGTAACCCTCACCCCACAAACTTACCTGTATTGCAGGTGCATTAGGGTGGCAAGGTAACCGAGATGGGTCTTTTTTTTTTCTTTTTTTTTTGACTAAACGCTTGTTAGCAGCATTTGTTCTACACTACATTATGTTATGACCAAATACCTGCAAAACTAATGACATTGCCATCAACCTCAACTGTACTTTTTATTTAGTGCTAACTAGCAAATGTTAGCATACTAACACACTAAATGGTGAATATGGTAAGCATAGCTAAACATCAGCATATTAGCGTTGTCACTGTGAGCATGTTAGCATGCCAAAGCCGAAATACAGTGTCACAGAGCTGCTAGCATAGCAGTCTTGTTATTCCTTTGACTGAATTTTCATCACCTGTCTCAGGGCCAGTTTTACTCACTTCACTCTTCATGGCTACATCTTCTGTGCAAACATGAAAACTTCTCCATCGAGGGATGTCAGAATTGCATTACTCTGAAATGTTGCGAGGACCATTCAATTGCTCTGTGCAGTCAGTGGATTAAAAGGATTATTAGAGAGCTACAATCTGACGCTGCTAATGATGTGTTTCTACCTCTCTTTCTCACTCTCTCTGTCGCATTTTTCCCCTCTCTCTCCCTTGTTTTCACTCCATCCATCTCACTCCCCTCCGTCTCCAATCCTCTCAGGATCATCAGACCATCCTCCGCGCCTGGGCAGTGAAAGACTTTGCTCCAAATTGCCCCCTGTACGTCCAGATTCTCAAGCCAGAGAACAAGTTCCACGTCAAATTTGCAGGTGGGCAGAGAGTGTGAAATCAAATACTCTGGCAGTGAGTTGAGGTGTCAGCGAAAGGTGTGTGTGTCTATCCTGTTTGGATGCAGCTACTGTTAATTGATCACATCAGGATTCAGGAAATAATGGGATGACACCTACTAAATAAAAATAAATAATACTTCCTGGCCCAATTTTGCTCAGTTTGAGACTTGGACGGTGTTGTCACCAGTCATGATACATAGCGATGTAAAAAAAATCAGTAATTAGGTAAGCACTTTTATTTTGCTTCTGCAGGGTTGCATTGCGATTACATGTGAAACTGTCAGCATTTTATTTCAGCTGTCGTGTCTCATTTTCCACCTGACTTTATTTGCTTCATTTGTAAGCCTGAAAATTGTCTTTTCTGTCAGCGTGCCTGTGCAGCAGCACAGCAAACTGTCGCCCCAGCTCTGAATAAGTGCTGGACAGATTGGCTCGCCTTGGCTGTAAGCTCTCTTGAGGGTCTCTGTGAGTTTTTACATTGCCTTTTGGAGATCGTCTCTCCATCTCTTCAACAGAAGATGCCAGTCAATCATCTTCGAGTGAAAGAAGAGGAACTAAACTCTCTCTCTCTCACCCTTTCCTCTCTCTCACACATCTCTCTGCCTACAGAACGTCAAACTCAATTCTAGCTTGCCGCCCTCATCCCAGCTGTCTATCAATGATTAACGTTTTACTTTGCTACCTTGGCAAAGAAAATCCCCTTCCTTTGATGAGTTCTGCTCAGACAGATGAGCTCTCCCCGCAGGCAATCCTCCTTTGCCCCTGCAGTGCTGTTTAAACACCTCACTGCCACAGGCCTTTGTTATTAATGGGAAAGGAATTGTCAGGTAGAAAGATAAAATCATGTTCAACCATGATAACACCTGTTCTATATCATATGATTGTCAGTTAGCCCTGTGGGATGAAAATCCCGCTCCTGTATGTGTATGTGAATTGCTTTGATGTGTTATCTTACATTGACATAGTGTTGGACATGTTCAAATATCCTTGTCGTTCATTTTGAAATATGATGTCTTATGAAATAGCCAGCATTGCCCTTGTGGACGCAGCAGCCAGTAAGTGCTGAGTACGAAATTCCCTGTAGGACTATATTGAAGAGTAAAGTGCCCCTTTTAAACACACAAAACCACAAATACCACATAATCATGTCCCTCTAATCCTGAAGTCACCATAGGAAGATTCAGAGAGCAAATCAGTATGCAGTCACATGGCCGTTACTGTGAGTACAGACGCCATGTTTTGACGCCACTTGGAAAATACTCACTAAGTGCTGGAGTGGGAGGCATTAATGAGCAAGAGATACAAGATTTAATTTGATCCGCAGGAATAGCTTAATAACAGCCTGGCGTTCATTAGGAAAGATCTGTCGCTATGATGCTGCAGCCGGGGAGGAAACCCTGAAGCGTTTGAGTAACCAAACAGAATTGGGTTTACATTTTGAACGACAATAGCCAGTCGTCCTCCTGAGCTCGGCTCATTATGGCCGCACGCCATTGATAGCAGCTCACTCATACAAACAATAACGTCCTACTGATTTAATTAGCTCAAGCGTGGTCAGGTTGTAATTGCCCTCTTGCAGAGGGTGCAAATAACCACATCTGCACACACATATCTGCACACACACAGGATTACACCTTTAATACCAGTCTGATACACGCAGCCTGAAGAGATGGCAACAATAACACAGATCCTCTAAGCGAGAGCAACAGAAAGAGAAAAGAGTGTGTGTGTGTGTGTGTGTGTGTGTGTGTGTGTGTGTGTGTGTGTGTGTGTGTATGCACAGTGTGTCGAGGTCAGTAATTGGTTTCTCTCCGGGTCTGAGTCCTGGCACCTGAAGGACAGAGGGCAGGATGGAGGGCTGTGGTGAAGGGTAAGCAGAGAAGAAGATGGGAAGTGAAGGGAATCTCTCTTCTGAAGGGAAGAGAGGTTCAAGAAGGACAGTGGAAATTGGAAAAAAGACTCAATTTGGTGTGTGACAACTGTGTCTGCTTTGGGAGTTAGGAGGGTGTGTGTGTTGCTGTGTAAGTGACAGACAAAGAGAGTGGAATGTGTGTAGCAATAATGAATGTTGTTGCTCCATAGATACAACATCAATGTTTTCATCTTTTTCTCCGCGGACTTTAGATGCCCATTGCTCTGTAAAAGCATCCAGACTGAATAGCAGGAGGCTACTCTGTGTGTGTTTGTGTGTGAGCTGCATTATGATGTACTGCTCTGATCCAAAGGAACATTGGTACTTCAACAAAAGATCCACAATCAGCAGTTTTAATTGTCATGTCTCTTACCTGCTTAGCTTCAGGCACACACAGACCTGACTGATTTATTAAAAACTGCATTTACATCCCAGCTGGCCTCCTGTTACTCAGACTGGCAGCTGATTGAGTCTGATACTTCATGTCAGGCTCTGACATTTGTCACCAATTATTTCCTAATACAGAGCACATACTGTGCTTTTAGGGCCTACCTCAACATTGTTGGTAAACAAGCCAGCCTTAATACGCCTCAGTGTGCTCATCACTGAAGATAATGCAATCAAGAATTACATAGCAGGGGAAATAGATGCTCCCTGGCCCTGATTCACTGATTGGCTTACTACAAACAATAATCGCTCTATTGGTTTTTCCTTTCAAAGAGGAGGCAGGTAAATCAGAGGACCGTCATCTGTGTTTGTTCACTTTGGTTTGGTTGGCTCACACAGGCAGGGCTTGTGTTCGATGATGTGAGTGAAAGGTGGTTTAATAAGGCTGACGCTGAATCACTGGCTTGTTGCTCTTCCAATCACCCCCAGAAAACTGAGCGGTGGGCCACAGCAGTGACATCAAATTTGATCCCATGGGAGCAAACAGGGAATGCAGCCAAGCAGGGGGAAGGGGGTGATGGAGGATTTTTGACACGGATGTCTGTTTGACTCATTTGTGTTTGACAAACATCATGTGACATTTAGATTTTCCAACATAACATAGGGACATATTTGATTGTGTGTGTGTGTGTGTGTGTGTGTGTGTGTGTGTATGTGTGTATGTGTGTGTGTGTTTGTGTGATTTTAGTGGTAAGCTGGAGGCATGTCTTGACACAGTCTAATAAATGCATAATACATTGTGTGTGTTTGTAAAAGCCACAGCCAACAGTTTCTTTATCTGCTGTAGAATGTAGTGAAAACTGAGATGCCAAAAACATGTGTTTCTATTGAGTTTTTAAAATTTTATTTTTCAGTTCTTTGAGCTAGTGATGAAACATTTAGTCAATTAACTGACAGTTGATTAGCAGAAAATCAACTGACAACAATTTTAATAACTACTGTCTAAGTCATTTCCAAAGCAAAAATGCCAAACACTCGCTGGTTCTGGCTTCTCAAATGTGGAAATTTGCTGCTTTTTATATCAGTATAATTTAAATATTTTGGGGGTTTTGAATTGTTTGTTGAACAAAACAAGCAATTTGGAGATGTCACCTTGGCAACTGGAAACTGTTTCACATTTAAAACATTGATTAAAAAACTAAGAGATCAGCCCTTCTTTTAGTACCACAAATTATATAGTATAAGCTAAACAAAACAGAGATGTATATCTCCAAACCTCAGCAGATACAACTGCTCACTGCAGGGTTCTTGGGTTCAGAGTGAAAATTTTTAATGGAGCATGATGTAAGTGTTTGTATTTCGCCGAGGAATGTGTGACCTCGGTCACTTTGCCCCTCTTGTTTCCTGTTTTCTGTTTTCTGCAGATCATGTGGTGTGTGAAGAAGAGTTTAAGTACGCCATGCTGGCTTTAAACTGTGTGTGCCCTGGTACCTCGACTCTCATCACTCTATTGATCCACTCCTCCAGAGGACAGTGAGTTCACTTTCCTTTCTCCCTATCCTTCTTTCTATTTGATTGTTCACAGCACAGTCTTACAGCCTTGATAGTCAAATATACAGTAGAAATAGTGAATAGAAGTGAGCTGTCACTCAACTTTGTTTTGTTTTTTTCAGAACGGCGCCCCAAGAGGCCTTCAAGCAACGAGTAGGAGCCTTTCAAGCCCTCAACCGGTAGGGTGCATCTGATCTGTATTCATACCCAGGAGTTCTGTGGCACATTTGTGTTCAGTCTTTACCCAAATCCTCTGTCAACCTCCATAGTTTGCACACTGTGCTGTGTGATTCTCTGAGGAGATTTTGTAAAGAAAAAAAATAGCTTGCTATTTAGAGATTGTGGTGAGAAGATTCATCAATGATGATCGTTGTGGCTAGCTTTCGATGTTCAAAATGGCAGCATGTTTTGTGGGTTTGAAATTCAGATACCCAGAAATCAGGATATCATGTTTGTGAAGCTTTACACAAATCTATACAAGAGAGGCAAAAAGTTATATATGAATGGACCCTAGTTTTGTTGTAGTTCATTCATAGCTTTCACCTGCTGAGTGTTTGGTATTAAGTAGCAGATCTATACTGGTGATTAAAATGGTGCTAGTTTAAATATGATTTATTTGTTGTTGTTGAAATCACAGTATATGTCCTTCCTGTACCTTTTCTTCAGATTAAATCTTGGTATTTATGTGACTGTCATCTTAAAGCCACAAAATGTCATCTTAACATAAACAACAGGGTGTCCATACAAAAAACAAACCTGCTATCACTCCTAAAAAGTCTAAGTCAAATTAGACAAGAACCAATGCAGTACAGAAGACCTATTTTTCAATTATGAATAGGCAAGAAACATAAAAATGAAAACAAATACTAATTCAAATACTCCATAGCTTGTGTCTGATGAGTTCAACATTCAAAAGTAGGGTGTTTCATAAGTATGTTTCTATATCTGGACTTGATGCCATTTGGTTTATTGGCTGTAACAGTGCTACATGACGAGGATTTGTCCTCCTCCTCCCCTGCCTTGCACTTAGTTCCTGTAAACTGCAAATTCGCTATAACACTTGTTTATATAATGCAGTCTTTGTCGCAGGCCACCCACATTCCTGTTGTCACCTCTTTAGCCTCCGCATCTAAAGCCATATCCCCTTAAGAAAAATGCTGTCCACTTAGCTGTGTGAATGTGTACATCTGGGACCTATTGTTCAGACAGGCTGAGTGTCCTTCCATACATCCGGGTGCTGATTGAAGTATTGATCAGCAGCTCTGACAGAGATGTAAGATGTTACCCCTGCAACCCTGAGTGGAATATCTTCTGATGTGGCCCCCGGTGTTGAGCTGGATGCTTTGTGTTACATTCTAAAGGTCAGTCTTTCCCCACATGGCCAATCAATCCTCTTTGTCTTTCTCAGGGAGGGCGGTGCATGTTCAGCGGACCAATGGCACCGAACCTACCGGCGCTGCTCAGCCAATGAGGTGCATCACATCCGCCTGGAGGATAGTAAATTCTTCGGGGAATACCAGGGCAAGAGTTTCACCTTTGCCTCCTTTCATGCTCACAAAAAGTAAGTCACAACATGAAAAAGCCAAGAAATGAGAACACACACCGACCTGCGCGGTTCAGAGCTGACCTTGTCTCTGCGCCTGCAGGTATGGAGTATGTTTGATCGGAGTACGCAGATTGGACACCACCAACATCCTGCTGAACCCTGGTCCCTGCCACATCATGGGGGCCTCTGACACGTGCTTTTACATCAATATCTCCAAAGAGGAGAACTCAGCATTTGTCAGGGGCCAGAGGGAGCCATCGTGGGGCAGCACGGGGGGAAATGCCAGGGGAGTGCACCAAACCATCTACCATGGGCTCACCCGCCTGCCAGTCCACAGTATCATCGCCAGCATGGGTCAGTCAGATGGACACGGCACAAAGACTGTGTAACATTTACACACTGACCTTCTGTTTGCAGTTTCTGTGTTGGTCAAACATGCAAACCTGTCATTAAACTGTCTTAGACAGCAGCACAGTCACAGCTGTCAGAATTATGCATCTCTCACATTTGAAACCTATCTGGGTGATTAGAAATATTCATAGCTTTTCTGAGGAATTGTCATGTATCTGATTATAAGTCACACTTGATAAGAGCAACTGCCAAATTAACTGAAATGTCAGATACTGTCGTTTTACAAACACACCACCTGGTGGACAACAATGAAATTGTCTGGCTCACAGGTTTTCAGTGCTCTCACTACAGAATGTATCATCAGGGATCTGTGCAAACACATCACGTATAGTGTTTGATCTTGATCTCTGGCTTGATAATCTCTGTGGCTGTGGGTGGATGTTTCAGGCACAGTGGCCATTGACCTCCAGGACTCCAGTGACAGCAGCCCAGAGGGCCAGGACCCGGGGAGCACCGGGCTGGGCAGCGGAAGAGGAAGCAGGAGCAGCTCCAGGACAGAGATGAGTGGTGCTAACACTTTGGCCCTGCCTGCCATGGGAGACTCAGCCGAGGAGAGGCGACACAGCATCGCCCCCGTCCTGGAGCTGGTGGACGGTGTCAACAACCCTGCCTTTGACCTGCTGGGAGACCAGTCAGAGGACGAGGCCGGAGAAGAGGGCAAGGAGGACAGTGACAGAGATGAGAGCGCCCACTGGTGGGGTCGACACTGCGAGTAAGCAATGACAATGCTGTTTGAATTTTCATTCATGGGTATGTTCAACTTGTTCAGAGGTAAGGCAGATGATAGCTAAACTATCATCCCTGAGGGAGAACATGTCCCACCCCATGTAGGACACTCTGGCAGCACTGGGCAGCTCCTTCAGTGACAGGCTGCTTCACCCGCGGTCTGTGAAGGAGAGATACCGCAGGTCTTTCCTCCCAGCTGCAGTCAGGCTTTACAATCAGACCTGCTCCCAGTAGACCACACACACCAAAATGGACAATCCACATATTTCTGAATGTATATCGAATGAGGATTATCTTATTTTATCTTATCTTGTAACTGTGGGCTTGTGCTACAGATGGGTGAAAGGATACCCGCTGAACTCTCCATACATCGGCAGCTCGCCTACGCTGTGCCACCTTCTTCAAGAAAAGATGCCTTTCTGCTGTCTGCGCATGGACAAGGTATGAGATTTAAATGGCTTTCTATCTTTACTTCACAAGTTCACATTGCCATCCTCCTCTATAGCCACTCTGCTCCTCTCCTAGGCTTGTCACCACACCCTTTTCGAGGATGCCCGCTCCTACGGCTTCAAAAACAAATTGATCATTGTGTCCGCGGAGAGTGCAGGGAACGGTCTGTACAACTTCATCGTGCCTCTACGGGCCTACTACCGACCCAGGAAGGAGCTCAACCCCATCGTGCTGCTGCTGGAGAGCATGTAAGGACACACCTACGTTATTTGGTGTGATGAGGTGGCCATGTCTGTGTTGCTGTGAGCACTACAGCTACTCTACAAATATAGAAGGATGGTAAAGTGGGCTCCTCCTTAAATAGCCAGCGAAGGAGAAAAACTGAGCTATATATGGTCACTGTAAACATGATTTGTGAAATGCTGAATGCTTTCAGGACAATGCGCTCCACAATCCTGTGTCATGTTTTGTGGCCGGTACACAAACGCAGTCAGCCAAATGAGAGTGGAATCCAATAAAAAGGCAATAAAATGCTGAGTCACTCCAGTGTACTGCTGTTATTTTCAGCTCTCTCTGCAGGCAGTTTGGCTGTGTTGTATTTCTCAAGCTGAGTGAGGGGGGTTCTGCCTCTGTGGGGACATTAGGTCTTCATCATGGCATGCATAAATCTCTACTGTTGGGAATCTGAAGTCTATTTGTGTTTTGATTGGTTCAGACCTGAGGCAGACTTCCTGGAGGCAATCTGTTGGTTCCCTATGGTGTTCTACACAGTGGGCTCCATCGACAAGTAAGATAAACCAAAGCTCCAGGCTGCTTTCATTATTTATCTTCCTCTTTTTCGTCTTTTACTATTTCCTTAATCTTTTTTTTTATGTATGTGTTTTTGCACTTCTCAAATTACTTTGTTTACCCTTTGATTTATTCTTCCTGCCCTTCAACACGGATCTTTTCATGCCCCCCCCCCCCCCTCTCCACAGTCTGGACAGTTTGCTGCGATGTGGAGTGACTTTCGCAGACACCATGGTGGTGGTTGACAAGGAGAGCTCCATGATTGCAGAGGAGGACTACATGGCTGATGCAAAGACCATCGTCAATGTCCAGACCCTCTTCAGGTCTGCTTTGTCCTAATGTGTTCTGCAATCTCACACACTAGCTTAAAGGCAGAATGAGTAGGATTTGTCTGTTGCGGTTTGTAAACACAACATTCTGAGCTACACACCCACGGCCCAAAGGCCGACCCCCAGAAAGTGTGAGAAAGAAGTTTTATCTGCTGAGGTTTGATTTACCCATTACTCTCTCTTTGTCTCTGTGCTTCTTCCTCCCAGACTGTTCCCAGCTCTCAGTATCATCACGGAGCTCACCCACCCAGCCAACATGCGCTTTATGCAGTTCAAAGTCAAAGACCACTACTCTCTGGCTCTGTCCAAACTGGAAAAGGTTCATACCTTCAAACCCCCATTTACTTTCTCTCTCATTTCCCTCAACCCAGACTTCAGGGGTCATAATGAAAAAACAATGAGAACAAATGCAGCACACTGTTTTGCATTATGACGGCCATCCTTTATTTAGTATTCTCAGTGGTTTTTAGAAATACATTCATTGAATCACTGCTAATGTGGCCTTGTTTTGATGAAAAGCTGCAGATTTCTTTTGTCACAACCATTGTTAAGTTTTGCAGAAAACATTTCTAACTGATTATAGCCTTGTGGTTTTTGTTCTCTTCACCCCATCGCTGCTTGCCTTTTTTAATTTCTGTTGTTGCTAATGTGGCTCTCTGTGTGGCAGCTCATGGATTTCCCCCCTGGGCATCAATAACATTTATCAACAAACTAGTAAATTAGTCACTGTTTGACATCACATTCCAAAAGGAATTTCAATCTGGGATTAACATTATTATGAGGTAACTTTTTGGAAATTTCTAGCAGTGTTGCCAAAGCAGGAAGGACCTTTGGTGGATTCCCAGCCTTTGCTTTGTTTGGGAAATGTATACACAAACATGCAGTGTTTCCTTAGGAGTTTCTGGTTTAATCCCAAGTTTCAAAATCAAGCAAGTCAGGTGCACTGGGAAAACTGTTACATTGCCTTCAGCCCAGTGCATGCTAGACTAGATGCTTGATGCTGTAAATATTTAAGATTTTAAAAAGGTTTTATGGGTGAAGATCAGATGATGATGATCCTTACAAACTGTCTGGATTAGAGAAACTTCCATCACATCTTCTCATCTCTACAAAGACTAGTGTAATCGGGAAAAAATCTGGCGTGTGTGTGTGTGTGTGTGTGTGTGTGTGTGTGTGTGTTTGATCTGCAGAAGGAAAGGGAGAAGGGCTCCAACCTGGTGTTTATGTTCCGCCTGCCCTTTGCTGCAGGGAAGGTGTTCAGTGTCAGCATGCTGGACACTCTCCTCTACCAGGTAACTCTTCAGTCTGACTCAACAACAAAAAAAATCCTGTTTCTCAGTGCGCCAAAATGCCCAATATGATCCATTTCTGTTGACTTGTTCTCCTGCCAGTCATTTGTGAAGGACTACATGATCTCCATCGCCAGGCTGCTGCTTGGTTTAGACTCCATGCCTGGTTCAGGTTTCCTCTGTGCTGTAAGTGGCCGGAAGCAAACAGCTTGAATTCAGTCTGTTTGGACTGTGAGGTTTGACCTGATTGTCGTGTTGTTTGTTTTCTAGATGAAAATCACAGAGGACGACCTGTGGATCCGCACCTACGGCAGGCTCTATCAGAAACTGTGCTCCTCCAATGGAGACATTCCCATCGGCATCTACCGGACAGAGGCACACAAGCTTCCAGTCTCTGAGGTCAGCTGCTACCGTTACTAGTTTGGTTAAAGTCACTGGACTGACTGGGACAATTGAGCAAGACACTGAAGTTAACAAGCTGACTCTAAGCAGCAGCTGCTAGAGGCCACAATGTTCATTGCATCCCACTATACAAAAGAGGAACAAACAAAATTCTTAAACCCTACTGATAGTAGGGGAAGAGAGAAAAGGTCAAAAGGTTTGTTCAATTCCCCAGAATTAAGTGTTCTTAGTTTTGACATGTGTGTTCATCTTGTGCGACAAACATGTCAATAAAAACAAAAATCCAATTTGCACAGTCTGAAAGAAATCTACATATTACACATTATGCAGTGACAATTGACAATTTTCTGGAAACGAGACTGATGACGTTTTCAAGTTGGATCCTTAAGAACGTTGGATTATTCATTTTATGTATCTTTCATTTCTAGTGTGATAAGAAAGTATTAATTCCTCTTAATCTTGGGAAATCAGCAATCAGTGAAGAACTGATTTAATAAAATCAGTGTGATAAAAGGTTGATAATGCTGCATAAGGAAATTAAAGGTGTGTGAATGTGAGTGTGTGAATATGTGGTTCTGTTTGCATGTCACAGTCCCAGGTATCCATCACAGTGGAAGACTACGAGGACACCAGAGAACCCAGGGAGCCCCTGTTGTCCCGGACCGGTGCTCATCGCAACTCCACCTCCTCGGAGCCTGTCTCCACCTCTTCCCACTCCTCAGACCACCCTCTGCTCAGGAGGAAGAGCATGCAGTGGGCGCGGCGGCTGAGCAGGAAGGGTGGTCGGGGCTCCAGCGCGGCCAAGGGGGGTCCGGGCAACGCGGCGGAGAGGATCAGCCAGCAGAGACTGACCCTGTTCCGGCGCTCAGAGAGGCAAGAACTCAACGCCCTGGTGCGAACGAGGATGAAACACTTGGGCCTTTCTCCGACTGGATTCAGTAAGTCTATATCAGTTTGTGTAAGAAAGTGTTCTGCTCCTGATCTCAAGTGCAGGTTTAAGTACAATTTTGAGGTACTTGTACATAACTGTAATTTGGTTCATGCCATATACTTCTACTCCAATCCAAATATTGTACTTTTACATGTTCCTTGTTCCACTAAAGCTATAGACACTAGTTACTTTGCATATCAAGATTTACATAAATACAAATATGTTAAACTTAAACCAGTGGTTACAAACCTTTCTTGGCTTGTGACCCCTTACAAAAATATAGTAAAGTTTCAGACATCAAGAGTTAAAATGATTCAATATCAGGGAAAATTAAAGAACAAAATATATAAATATGTGTTTTTTCTTCTTTCCTTCCCCATTAATCATCTCACCACCCCTCAGATTGATATTGGGACCCTTTGAAGGGGCCTGACCCCAATTTTGGGAACTACTGAACTAAACGACCTAAGTGTATATAAAGTTGTTAAAACTTCACAAAAACCTCAATAAAATGCATCAGTATTAAAAATCTATGTCATATATATTTGCATATAACTCACACGGGACTACTTTTAATTAATTGGGATTTTGAATGCAGGACTTTTACCTGTAATAAAGTATTTATACATTGTTGTACTGGTGCTTTAAATACTTCTTCCACCCCTGTCTGTTACTCTCTATGTTTCCCGCTTGTGTCCATTTTTATTTAAACACGTCTTCCTGTCTTGTGACTCATAGTAACGTTCTGTGTGTACAGATGTTCGCAGCCTGCTGTATATCCTGTTCCTACTTTATTTCCTGCCTCACTCACCTCTTTTCTTCCTGTGTCAGATGGGATGACAGACCAAGGGAACAGACTGTCCTATATCCTCATCAACCCGTCTCCAGACACCAGACTGGAGCTGCACGATGTTGTGTGAGTACACAACGCCACATATAACTGATAGCACTGTCACATGAACACAGCGTGAAAACCACAAATATAACAGGATTCTATTTTGTTGCCCCTGTCTGTGCCCCATCTGTAGGTACCTGATCAGACCAGACCCCCTCTCTCTGGTTCCCAATCAGGGAAGCAGCAGGAAGTGCAGCGCCGGGATCTCAGAGAGCCACAGGTTTGATACGCAGGACAGCACCCATCTGTGAGAGACAAATAAAAAGACAAATACACTGTCAAAACACTGCCAGAGAGAGGAAGAACAACAACACAATCAAGAAATGGTGAGATAGAAAGGGATGCAGCCAGACAGCACTCGGCCCTCGTATTCTCTCCACATTCAGTCTCCGCGAGCTCAGAGGTGCCGGACGTGCATGGACCTTTTCTGTAACGATGGGAATGTTTTATTTATGCACCTTCCTACTTTCAAAGCGGAGAGCTGTGGACACAGAAGTGCATTTAATGAAAAACTGTATGTATTTATCTGTGTATGTGCATGTTATGTACTGCATCATGTATGTGCAGTGTGTATGTGTGTGTGTGTACTGTATGTATGTGCTAGTGTGTGAATGAGTGTGTGTGTATACTTACGGATCAAGAGCAAGACACTGCCAATTTTATCTGGACAGCCAAAGGAATCTGCTGCCAAATGAAAGTCGAGGGATGGGTTTTTTTTGTGTGTGTGTGTCCTTCTCTCTGTCGTAGGTGTGTTTTGTCACACTTAATGTTGTTTGAGGTATTTCAAAGTGCTTAGTCACAACAGTGCACACACCCTGTGAGGTTTTATTATTTTTTTTTTTTTTTGGTCTTCATAAAGCCTTTTTGAAACTTTTTACCTGTTGCTCACACAGTCAAACGCACACATTCGTTTTACGCTCACCAGCAGCGGAGGAATCCAAAGAGCACGAGTCTCAATGATGGACATATGTAGACAGCCAGCATGCGTCATCAGTGCAGGGCATTCAGTCACACTGCTGTCTGAAGTATGTTACTGTCTTCAGTTCTCTCAGAAGTTTATCCTTTGCCTGTTCTTAAAGTCCCGCCGCTTCTCTCTGCTTCTGTCAGTCGGTGTGAGCCGTCCAGCCACCAGCTTGCTTTTTGCTGACATGCATGTTAGAGATGCAAGGGATGGGCAAAATAACAGGAACATATACCATAATATAATGCCACTCAGTACAATAGCCCCGCAGTAAATACTACCTTTGTGAAGCTTATAATATGTCAGTGAGGTGTTGTTCATCTCTCAGTTTTATAAGCTTTACAATGAGATATTTTCTGTATTTATTGTACACTGCAATAAATATCCACTTTTCAAGTATTTAGTTTGCTAATTGAGAATTGAAATCTATAATATAATTTGGTTTTCAGCCAGAAACAAAAATCTAATTTCTCTGAAAAATGTGCCAGTAGAGTGAGATCATTCTGCTTGTTTTTTCAGCCTAGTCTACCTTATTTCAAAGATTTTCAGTTGTTAAAAGAAACATGAGATTTATATCTGTCATATTGAAGTAAATCACTTGTTAGGGTGGACATTTATGCCGTTTGTATATCAAGGATTTGCAAGCCTCTGTGAATCTTTTGTCAGAAACTCTGAGTGTGCCATTTCGCACAGAAATGGTGCAGCCATGTGGCGGGAATGCTAACCGGCATCCCTGCCAACACCACTGCTGTAGCTTTAGTGCCATTATAACAGATGGAAATATGTATATATTAAAGTCAGTCATTATAGCTTGTCATTGCTTTATTGCTGTTTTTGGTGTCAGTTTGTGCAGCTACAACGATTTCACTCAGATTCATAACTTTAGTAGCATGTAAAACCACTTGACATCAAAGTACTCTCATTATCTTTTATTTCTAAATGAGTCACTTGATTGTCTGATGGGTTTTATGTGTCATTCCTGAGCTATTTCTACATAACACTGTATGATTCACACTGAATGGCTCTAATTCATCTACTGTAACGTCCCCAAGCTCAACAAAGACCACAGTGTACAACATGTGTTACATCAGTTCGTTCATGCATCCACATGACTTAAATGATCAAAGCCTAGCATGACTCATGTGTATTCTGTTGGGTAAGTCTGTGAGGGCAAAATGTAGAGTGTGTTTTTAACTAGGGGTCAGCCCACTGGACCTTTATGTTCAGGAAGTCATTTGCTGTTTGTGTTGCTTTGCCAAACATGAACTACACTCATTCTCTTCATCTAGCACGTTTAAACCTCACCACATCTTCATCTTATCAGTATGTGAACCAAGCCCTACATATGCCTGACTTGTCACAGTGAATTGCACAAATTTCGAGGTGGAGCAAAGGCTTGAATATAAACACACAGACACACACATACAATGATTATGAGAACGTGGGTGTGGCCAGGCTCAAGACAAAGCATTCAGCAAAGGCATAATATAAGAGCTCAGAAGGAGAACTGTGCAAACTGAGGCAGAGGAAATGGCGGCGCAGCCAGTCAGCGTGCTTATCACAGGAGCCAACCGAGGCCTGGGCCTGGAGATGGTTAAGCAAATGCTGGAGGCCCCCCATCCAGTGAGAAAGCTGTTTGCCTGTTGCAGGGACCCCGATGGACCCAGGGCTGAGGTGAGAGTCTTCACTTCCTCTGTGTCTCATTGAGCTCCTCAACAAATGAGTGTATTTCTACTCCCTAAATTATGGACAGAAAAACTTGACATTAACAAAAAATGATTTTGCCAACCACAAAGTTGCAGTGATTGATGCAGCTGAGTAGAAGCAAGAATCATATGTAGATAAAAGTGAGTCCATGTGATGAACTGTGTGCTGGATTCGTCTTCTGAATTCTGAACTTGTCTTCTCTGTGTATTTACAGGCCTTGCAAACGCTGGCAAAGAAGCATCCTAACATCATCTCCATCATGCGACTGGGTACAAGATGTTATACGCGCATGCACTGGCCTTGCCTCTGTGAATAGCCCTTGTGATATTTATCTGCTGTTGACCACCTTTCTTTCTCTCTCTGTCAGACGCCACTGACCTTTGTAGCATAAAACAGTGCGCCCAGCAGGTGGGCTCTCTGGTTGGGAGGGGGGGTCTCAATCTGCTGGTTAACAACGCAGGGTTCCTGGCCAAAGGCACCCTGCAGGAATCCAGTCCTGAGGACATGCAGAATAGCTTCAACACCAATGTCATGGGCCCTATGATCATCATTAAGGTAAAGGAGAGGAAGATCAAGTGTCATGTCTGAAACACAGCATTTTTTAAATTTAAAAGAAGGAAATCGGGTGGTGCCATCCTGCTGCATATTGTTTTCTGTTTCCTCTTGCTGACTTTCTTGCTGGTGGTCATCTTTAGGAGCTCCTGCCTCACCTTCGTGCAGCAGCGACGGCCAGTAAGATGCCTGGGATGTCCAGCAGAAAGGCAGCCGTCATCGGCATCTCCTCACTTCTGGGTTCGATAGAAGCTTTGAAAGAGTCATACTCCTTCTTCCCTGCCGCCTCCTACCGCATCAGCAAGGTAACACTGTGACCTGCTACTAAAAGGCTTCATCTTACATTCATGGAGTGGAACTGTTCACCTCAATTTCTCTGCCGTTGTTCATTTTGTTCTGTCACATCCTCCCTCTCTTCTCCTCTCAGGCAGGTCTGAACATGCTGACAATGTGTGCTGCAGAGGAGCTGAAGAAGGATGAGATCCTGTTTTCTGTGCTGCACCCTGGCTGGGTGCGCACTGACATGGGTGGAGAGGAGGTGAGTCAGCAGTTTTCACCTCACCAATCTAGTCATAGAGGACACAATGAAACAATATAGAGGAAACAGAGGAATCAGCTCTGAATGATGGTTTACTTTATTCATTGAGAAGCACAATATTAACATCATGTTATATGATTTCACATTACTCACATCATAGTTTTGAGTGCTAATGTACTCATTGGGTGGTTTCTGAAAATAGCAAAGAAACAACTACAGGAGTTATTAGTAGTAGACGACAGACAACTTTTTACAATGTAGGCTTAATTTGCATTGCAGGATTTAGGTTGTGTGTTCACACTCCCAATGCGTCCAATATCTGACACCAGCCTGAACAAGTGACCTTTATTAATCCAGAAGAACAATACCAAAGACAAGTTAGACAAATACTTGTGTTACGAAACACATAATGAACTTCAGCTCATTACTCACCATAATCGCATTCATAAAGCTATATTAAAGTTGTGTTTTACAGATTCAAATCCAATTCACCACCTAATCTTTGTGAAGTAACTTTGAGGGATGCTCATGCAGAAGTATAGACATTAAAGTTTAAGGCCACTTGGATTAAACTTGTCATCCAGTGTGTCATAGGTAAAATTGACATTTTACAACATTTAGCTTATTATTAGCTTATTATTTAGCTTATTATTATTAGCTTATTAGGCTTCAAACTAACTTATTCAGAGTTAGTTTGAAGCCTTTTAACTTTGCAATTTCTTGGCACTCACAATCTCTCTCTCACTCAAAAATCTCTTTTTATATATGCTTTGTATCAATGCATCATGTTAAACATTTCTGCTAAATATTACTGTCCCTGAAGTGAACTGGACCCACATGGTTGCAGCCGTCCTCCATGCTTCCACTTGCCAACACAGAGTGACATCAAAATCACATATGACAGTTTATATGAAAATAGTATGAACATTTTTACTGTTAACACTGACTGACTAACATTTCTGTGTCACAATTGAGGAAAAACATATTGCCTCTTAGTGTGAATGCACTGTGAACTGGTTTGTGGGTAGAAACATTTTATTTTTCTTAACTATGAGGATAACTGACCTCCTTCACGTTAACTGTGTGTTTCCGACCACCAGGGAGAGATTGATGCTCCGGAGAGTGTGCAGGGGATGCTGAGCGTGATGGCTTCTCTGACTGAGAAGCAGAACGGAGCCTTCCTGGATTATAAGGGCAAGACCATCCCCTGGTAGCTTTAAACATCCACTTTGTGCTTCATACACTGCATCAATCACTCAATGAACCCAAGTGAAATAAACCAATACTTGATATAATTACTTTGCTTGTATCGTGGTGATTTTACACACTAACATCATCTGCTTAAATCTGATTCACGTTTGGGTAATTTCTTACATTTTAAATTAACTCATGTCCTCAAAATCACCATGTCGCACTGTTCCACACGGCCACCTTGGCGGGGCAGATCTTAAGTGGGTTGGGGTTATTTCCATTGATGTTGGCTCCGGGGCAGAAGAAGGGGTACATCTTCTGAGTGAAGAAGTCGGTGAAGGTGTAGATGGGTGTCATGCTGATGGGGTTGGAGAAGGTCACCTCTCCGGTGTCGAAGTCCAGCTGTACCCTGACTCGGGTCAGCTCTCCCTCCAGATGCAGCGGGGTGCTGGGCCTCGTCATGGCCGAGTACTCACCCTCGTAGTGTGAGATCATCCAAAAGCCACCCTCAGGACAGCCCGAGATGCGGCCTTTCCTGTCTATGGACTCCTTGACCACCCCGAGCATCCAGTCCGCCTTGTCACCCACCTCCACCTCCCAGGCGTGGCGGCCCGAGGTGAAGCCCTCTGAGCCCAGCACGAACACAAAGTGGCCGAAACGTTCAGGATTATCCGGGAGCTTCTGGAGGGATCCACCGTTGCCGACACTGGTCAGGTCTGCGGAGAGGGACAACCAGGAGTAGGCAGTGTTGGGGTCCAGGGTGATAGGTGCTGAAAGGGAAGGACAAAAACAGACACGCCTGCATGATTAAAAACATATTGACAGCACACTGGTCCTCAGGGTCAAACTACAGATGACAAAATGAGACTTTACATGATAACAAACGTCACACACAAGAGCCAAGCGAGTGCTTACTGTACTGAACCAGCTCCACCATCTTCTCCCACACCTGGTACTTGATGGAACTGACATGCTTGGCCACATTTATAAGAGCACCAGACACTTTTCCTGGCTCCTTCTGTGGTATCTGTGCTCTGCGAGGAAAGAAATCACACCCAAGAATCAACCAATACTGAACAACTAGTGAGCTGAATCCGGTCTAAACAGTTGCAGAAGATTAGAAAATGTACCTTTTCTTTATGATGTTATAATTCTGAAATCAAAAGAGAGAGTGTTACAAACTGTCTGCACGTTCAGATGAATTCAGAGAGAAAAATGTAGAAAGAAAACCCTCTTACTTTAAGGAAGAGAGCATCACTGGAAGCAATCTCATTCTCGATGGCAATGATAGCGTGGGAGAAGGTGAGGATACCGCTGGTGATGCTCTCTGACTTCTTCTTCACCAGCTCTTTCTTCTCCTCGTCTTCCTGCTGCAGGGCACCCAGTCGAGCCGTCTCTTCCCTTTGCAGAAACTGCCGCAGCTGCTCAAACTCCTCTTTGATCTGCTTTTCTGTGGCCTGAGTCTGGTTCTAGCACACGTGGAAATGAGGGTCTGTTGTTGTGGTCTGTGGTGTACTTATCAGCCTCTGTTTATCTACATCCTCTCCTTGGGGATCCCCATAATTCAAAATGGGATAATTACCTTCAGTTAGATTTAACTCACCTGTGTACATCTTGAAAAGAGAGCGCCCCTGATAATTTGTAGATTAAATGTATTCCCTGGCCATAAAACAAAAAGAAAATCACCAAAACACCCTATTATGACCGTGCAGTTTCCTCATGTCCTGTATTTGCTATCTCTAAAAGCATCACTATGATATACCTGTTGGATTTAATCTCCTTTTCCGAGTTTTGCCACGATATCAGTCCAGTATCCCTTTAAAATATACTATATTATAGGGCTGCTCTAGTGCTCGAGTTTAGCAAACAATCCTGATACAAAAACCTTTAAGAGAGTTAGAGAAATTAAGAGTCAAATTGCTAACTTTGTGTTTTTATTTTTGAGGCAAACAGTAAATTACAAATACTGTAGCTCTGACCGCTCTGCCTTAAAACATTACGTCCCAATCTGAAAACAAACTAGGTGGCTCCCCTGACACCTTGGCCGATATGTTTACACACTAACAGTGCGTCGCTCAACTTCAGTCACAGTCACGGCAGCAGTCATGCTGGTCCTCTAGTGTTTAGTGAAATGCTGTGTTTATTGATACCTTGATGTGCACAGTTGTGTCATCACACTCCTGCTTGGCTTCATACAGGCTTCGCAGGTGTTTCTTCAGAGGAATCAGCTCCTGCTTCATCTCTGCCTGAAGGGTGAGGGTAGAGAAAGTGTCAAACAAGCGTGAGACAACATGCATCCTACAATCAAATATGGAAGCTGAAAATAATCCTGAGATGGGAAATGTAACTGATGTTCCTGACTTTGCACAGCTACTACTTTATCTGATGTGGAAAAAGTGCTTAAAAACAATGCGTTAAGCCTTGAGTGCATTTCCACTGATGATTGAAAACATGTAGTCTGTTTAAATAACAACAAACTGCAGCTACACAAGAACACATTACCTTCAGGTCCTGAGCTCCCTCTTCCAAGGGACACACTCGGTGTCCCTGGTGTTTCTTGGAGGTGTGACACACACAGCAGAGGACTTCAGAGTCATCCAGACAGAAGAGCTTGAGGACTTCCCCGTGTGTGATGCAGTTCACCTCCACCAGCCCTGCTTGCTCCCCCCCTGCTCCTGTCCCAGCTGTGGCCGTCTTGCGCTCCTGCTCCCTCAGGAAGGTGTCGGCCACGTTCTTCAGCGCCAGGCTGACCGTGGGCTCCGTCAGGGAGCACTTCCTCCTGCAGATGGGACACTCGCGCCGGGCCTTCTTCTTGTTCCAGAACTGCTGCAGACAGGCTCGGCAGAAGCTGTGGCTGCACTTGAGCACCACAGGGTCCTTGAAGATCTCGCAGCAGACGGGACAAGACAGCTCCTCTTCCAGCATAGAGCCTGACCGTGAGGAGACGGCCCGCGGTCGAAGGGCCGAAGCCACCTTGGGACTCTGGAAGAAGGAAAGTTTTCCAGGCTGAGAGGAAGCACGCGGGCGCAGCGCCATGGCAGGTTCCTGTTGGTGAGGGGCTGCTTTTATAGCTGTGGTTGTTTTGTTACAGAAAGTCCACTGTTACGAAGAAGACGTGCTGCTCTCTGAGTCCACAGAGTAACCTGGACCCAGTTTATGAGCAACCAGGGTTATAGATCAACAGGGACTTGAAGAACAGGTTTACTTCACTTCTAGTAAATAAAGGACATGTCATCACCCCTCATCTATGTAACAGGGCAGACTCCAGCTGAGCCAAAAGGCATGTTTTTCTTCTTCATAGAGAAATGCAAGAAAGTGAAAGGCAGTTTTTGGTCTATTTTTGAGTGAAAAGACCAGCAAATGCAGACAGTATAGGACATAGTTGATATTAGTCTAAGCATACTGTAAAAGAAGGTATGTAGTGTTGAAGTGGGGCAGAGTTCCCTTGATTTAAAACGTGAGGCCTGGAGGTGACCCCGCTGAGCTTCCCCAGTACTATCCAGTTTACCAAAGAGTATTTTATTACATTACCTCTGACGGCCTGCAGACACTCAAAGTGATTCTGTCACTGTCTAGTTTAAATGTCATGTATATTTCAGGAGGACACAAGAGTGAGAAGAAACACAAACACACACACCCGCCCAGCGATGGTTTCTGTGAATGTTGGAAAACACTCCAGCAGGTCACAGCACAGTGTTGTATAACCTGAATGTATTCCCAGTGTTGTGTTTAGGAAAAGACCAAACAGAAGGAGAAAAAAAAACTGCCATGTTGATGTTATTATTGCATTATAATTGGACATTGACAACAGTGTAATACAAAGCCATCAAAATAACGTGTTCTTCTCAGTGTTACAGTGTTCTAGCATCAGTTTCATTACATAACCAATTTATATATTCATTAACTCTGAAGAAGGAAACAAAACTACAAAATAGCTTCATATAGGTGAATAGACTGAAGAGGTTAACACCACAAAAAGTTTTTTAAGACACGTGTTTACCTACGCTGAGTGGTCGGTGCAGCATTGCCTGTTTTTTTTTCCTCTCTCTTAACAACAGAAGTCGCTGCGACACGCAATGGAAGAAGTTTGGTATCATTCTGCTCCCAATGACAGGATACTTGATTTTTCAGCACTGTGCACCAGAATGCATACTTCTAACAAAACAAAACGTATAAAATGCATGAAATGAAAGGCATTTTGTTCTTTACAGATTCCTTTTCTACACAACTACTCCGTCTCATGACTCTCTCTTCTTTAATACTGCCTTCTGTAATGCTTCAAAACAATAAAGTAGTCGCAACGCAACATCAAAAGTCTTCATCTGTTACACAAACCTGGTTTTAAAATAGACGTCACATCACTTTATATAAAAAACACTAGCTATAAAAAAATAAGTCAACACAATCCACAAACCTGGAAACCGACTTCTCCTTCTCATCTAATGACCTTCATTTAAAAAAGGTGCATTAATTTTCTGTAACACTGTCAAATGTATGAAAGTAAGACTGGAACGTGCTGCAGTTCATTACAGCATGGAGTGTGTTAACGGTGAACAAACACCACTGATCTTTAACTCAGTGAGCTACACTTTACTTTTTTTTGCAACTACAAGTTTTTCTTTTACCAAAAAAAAGAACATAAAACCAGCAGAATTCATTATGAAGATAAAAATATAACAGCACATGCTTGTAAAACTGATCCAGAAACAGTAACATCGAGTGGTTCAGGACGACACTGTCACTCAGGGGGGCCAATGCCAGTAACTGTGTCGCTCACCAGGTGAGGTGCAGTGCAGTCTCTGTTCACTTCTGTTGTTGGTTTTCAGCGCAGTGCAACACAGAGCAATGTGGGGGGAAAAAATATCACATTTTCTTTTTTTTTTTGCTAAGTGTCAAAGATTTACTTTGTGTTAGCTGCTGTCTTTCATTTCTCCCATATTAAGAGACTTGAGCTGTACTTGATCCACTGCCATCAACTACAACAACGACATGCGAGGGGGGGGGGGGTCATGTGACACAGCCAAAAGGGTGAATGCTCATCAGCGTGCTTGTAGTTTCTGGAAAATGCCGGAAGACAAATAAAAGCACTTGGGAAGTCATCACAGTCACCTTCCTCTCCCGTTAACTCGCATCATCCTCTTTGTCTAGGCGGAGTCTCCCACAAAGGGCTCTACATTTAAAATAGTAGGAGTATACACTGGAATAAAAACAAACTCATGACGGTAGTGTTGTGTTTCCTAGTAGTGCTGAATGTTGTGGGTGTCGCTGCACACACAGGCTGTTCTGCTCCGTTAGTTTCCATGGTTACACTCGCCCGACCTTAGCGTCGCCGATGGCACCCCAGACGTCGAAAACAAACTCATCTGGGAAGGCGAAGTCTCCCAGGGTTTCATCTAAAGCCTCAGCAAACTCGTCCGGGTTCTTCTTGTCCTTTCCCAGCTCCACCATGGTGGCCGCTGAAGAGACGGAGGGAGGTCAGAGAACATTTAGTGAACACAAAACAGGAAGTGACACAACGGACACCTTTAACAACCAACGCACATACCCAGCTCGCTGTCTCTGATGCCCATGTAGCTCTCAAGCAGGTCATCCACCTTCTCGATGGCCTTTTCCTCAAACGCAGAAGGCTGGAGAGAAATCCAACACTCAGACTCTTTTCCATTTTCCAAACAATATAGGAGCATGTTATTAGTCCACAAGTGTTGTAAAGACACTCACCAGCTCCTCCACAGTAGCAGGACCTTTAGAGCGCAGTCGCAGAGTCCCTCTGCCGGTCCCCAGCTGCACCCCCGATGCAGACCTGGACCCTCCAGACCGCTGGCTGATCATATCTACACACAATGATTAAACAGAGATCCCTAAAAACTTTGCACACACCTAAAAATCCTGATTTCCAACTGTTATTCTCCAGCTTTTCCAGTGCTGAACACCACCTCCTGGTACACTTCTTACCCCACAAGACCTCCTTTTTAGACAAACTCAATGTCAGTTTGCTCTCACTGCCCGTTTCTGATGATTAGTGCTTCAGCTATGAGTCAGTAAATACAGTTTGTTTGGACGTGTATGATCCTGTTTCACTTCCTAACTGAAGAAAATGGACCCAAAGTGAACTCAAACAGCTTAATATGCCACACTATGCTTAATATGTGCTGCAAGGGCACTTGTTTCATTAAGTCAGGCTTGTGTCTATTCATTTTATGAAATAAGATTTTATTATCAACTACAAATGTGGGAGCAACACTGTGAACCACAATACAGTGTAAAAAACATGTAGTACAGCGACTGAAACTTAATTACTGCTTTCATAGCCACATGTGACAATAAGTCGGTGTGTGCTGAGTTATCATCAAGAGAAAGCAGAAGAAGAAGAAGTTGAGGAGCATGTTTGCTCGTCTGAGATTGTGGAACTAAAACTGACAAATATCACAATTAAGCCCGTCTCTCAGATGACTCCACACCTACCAAAGGCCTTGAGAGGCTCCACCAGCTTGATGGTGAACTCCTTCCCTTTGGGCAGCTCCTTCAGCATCTTGGCAACCTCATAGTGTCGACAGCCAATCAGGCGATGGCCATTGATGGACTCGATCATATCGCCCACGTTGATGACCTGGATCTGGTGGATGACGCTCCCCTCGCGGATTCTCTGAAAACAACGAAACACAAGTAAATAATGCAAAACTGTGCAGCAATTATTCCCTAACATAGTTCCTGTGGGTCCTTCAGACAAAAGAAATCAATTTTCTTCGTCATTTTAACATTTCCCACCTTGATGAAGGCATAGCCAGCTCCATTATCAGTGATGGTCAACCCTAGTGCATCCTCTCCTTTGAACACCTCGATTTCCTTCCGCTGTCCTTTAATGTGGGCAAAAATAAAGTCCTCTAGTCCAATCTGACCTCCCAACAGTTTATCCATGTCCACCTTGTGAGTGTTCAGTGTGCAAAACATAACCTGTGGAAGGACACATCAATCAAGTAAGATTTACCGTAGTGCTTTCCCCCCTGGTGATGTGAAGCAAACCTACTCATCCTCACACTCATCACGATCAGCAGAATGACTCACCTCAGACGGTGGTATCCCGAAGGCCTCACCAATCTTGGCATAGAGCTCCCGCACGTTGCTGAAGCCCTCGATACGGCCTGTGGGGCTGCCGTGAGCGAGCTGCGTGTGGAAGATGAGGCGAGGTCGCATGCTGCTGGGTGGAGGAGGCAGACCTTCAGAGGTGGCACCTTCCCCCAGCCCGACAACACCTCCATCCAGGCCATCCATGCCTGCCACATTGAGACCCGCGCGGATAGGCTCCGCTTCCTCGTTCTCGACCAACGGGGACGCCTTCTTCCGTCTTCCCAAACCCAGAGGCATAGTAGTCCTGCAGGGAGAGCAGAGGGAAGGGAGGGGAGGGGAGGAGGCTGCTTCTGGGGAGTTATGCTACGGTCCAGGCCAACATACACCTGTTCAGCCAAATCAGCTACAGGTCTGTTGGAGGTTTACGTCACAGTGGTTGTATGGTCCTCCAGAACAGCTTGAAAGCTGTCTTAACCAGGTGCTGTATGGATTTACAAATCCACACATTAGAGCAGTTTACATAGCTGGATCTGTCAAGTCCAGCAGCCTGCAGTGGGTGGTCTTCAGCTGTAAGACAGAGACAGAAACTCTTTAATTTACCAAAGCAGTGACACCTCCATTATACCAGCAGAGCCATTACATCTCAAAGGAGTATATAGTGTTGGTTATCATTAAAGACATGTTTCAATGACTCCTATCTGCCGTTATACCTCGGACAGTCAGGACTTCAGATAGAGCTAATGTTAGCTGCTAGCTGTGAGGCACATATTCCTAATATCTTTCACTTCTAACAACACAAACACTGACAACTCTCAGGTAGCTAGCAACTTAGCATGTTGCTACTAATAACGGAAGCTAGTTAAATCAGTGACTGTTAATCCCCCTCGGTAATAAATTAACAGCTGAGGTTAGTTAGCTAGCCTCACCATGATCGCTGACTGAACAGAAGGGAGTAAACATGGCAGGCCAGTCATTCTTACCGGAGCAGGAGTTTTAGCTAACTGCCGTTAGCTCTTCCTGCTAGCTTAGCCTGCTAACAGTGCTGCTCTGAGTTGTCAAACAATAAGGTTACGCTTGCAGAGAAAGTCCAGTATCTTTTGCGGATCTGCTCCTGACAGGTTGACCTGGTCGGGGCAGATTGTGGGGTAAGTACAGTATCTGTGTGTCGGTATGCTGCTGTAGATTTAGCTCTCAGCCAGCCCAGCAGGGGTGGAACAATGACGCCTTCAGGTTTCCTCGTACACCCCAACTTCCCAGTGGAACAATTGTTCTAAAGTGTGTACTTCGTGTTTCAGCAAAACGATAAAGAGGGGGAAATATGAGTCATGAGTACTGTTTTACGTTACTTTTCAATTAATTAGAGGAGCTTTTTCACCCGTTTTACCAGGTGTTGGTCAACAGTTACAAGTATTATCATTAACTACATTAGAGGCATAAACCGCGGAGTAAGAACCTCTCCTGTCAATTTTGAAAGTTCTATTTTTAAACATGTTCACATTAGCATGTAATGCCTGCATTAACACTTGATAGAGTTGATGCTTGCCAAGACAGCGTTGATAGTTGTGAGTCTGCAATGCCCTCTGGTCGTCTCGGTGCGTCACTACACCTCTATCTACTGTAAGAGTTTTATTTTGAAGGTTGGAACCGGAAGTATTACTATGTTATATGTGTTAGAAATGACGTTACTCACTGTGGCCAGTAGAGGGAAAGAAAGAAAATAATGATTTTACTGTAAGGTAATCAGCGAGTTAGTGCATATCACAACTGTTGGAATCTATTTTTCATCAAAGAGAAAAACGATACGAGGTTTATTATATATAACCTGCTGTATTTCTCTCTTCTCGTACGTCTATTTAGTTTTGACAAAGTCATGCGTGTAGTTACAATCACGGGCTTTCCGGTCCTCTGGTGGCCGAAGTGAGTAATTACAACGACACTAGTGTAAAGTGAGACACAATAGCATAGCGATACTTCCGGTTAAACCTTCAAAATAATATAAAAAGCAGAATGCATGTAGTAACTCACCGTGTCCACTAGAGGGCAGTGTATAAACACGACTGTTGTAAACACAGCTACTAATGTACCTTGCAAAAGAAGACGCTTAAATTTCAATTAATTTGTTATTTGGAAATGGCAAAGGAAGTGCTCTTCTTGTAAAAGATAAAACAGACAAATATGATATATTTTTAAAGCTTTGTTCACGTTGTATAAGTTAAGTAAAGATATATGTCACCATCTCTGTTGTTAGGAAATTGTCCAATGAGGTCGGAGGGTTGGAGATAGGTGGGATGGTCTGCACAAATTGCGGACAGCAAAGTGTACATTATTAATATAGATATTGCTTCAAACGTAACTAGTAATAAACATGATGATAACCAGTATGCATTACTCTTTAATCATAATATTGTATTGTACTAGTGTTGCTGTTTGTAATAATCACAATAATTCAAGTTAAACGTCGTCGTTTTCGGTAGAGATATTTCACCCACCGTTTACTTGATATTGTTCAAATGTTGATGTTGAGCGTACACTACAGCAGATGGGTGAAAATATGTTGTTAAAAGGCATCACATTTTGATATAAGACTATGTTGCATACAACACAGACAAAGTTAATTAACTTTCAATCTCACCCTTATGCAACTTAAGTTTAAATATATATATATTGTAGACATGAAGAAAAACTGACATTTTTTCTTGAATCTTCTACTGTCAAATCTTTTCTCTAGATAGTAAGTAAGAGAAGTCTAACAAGCTGACCACCATGAAATTTGCTCTATTAATAGAATAATCACTTTTAATGGCCTTTGTTGTATTGTTAGTTCTGTTCAACATCCTTTTCATATTATTTCAGCTTTTATGTTTCATTATTGGTACGTCAGACTCTTCAAATGTGTTTACTGATCCATAAAGACAAACAGTGTATTGATTAAGGTCTACTGTGGAGACACATTTCAGGCATTTAAATTAAATTTGCTAAGATGTCCTCAATAACTAAAACATGTAGGCCACAATTGTTTTGCCACTATCTTTTAATGTGGAAATGCAAGTCATCACAGCATAGGAAAGATCTCTTAAACATTATCAATTCATAAAAGCTTTGTTGTTAAAAATCAAAATATCTTGAATCCCAACCTGAGGAATTTCAAAACAACGTGAACAAAAAAGGGAAAATGTTTGCAAGTTACACTTAAGAGAGATTACACATCTCTACATTCATGTTAAACCACGTTTGTGTCAATTAGAAACTCAAAACTCCAGCAGGCAACACCAAAACTAATAAAATGTGAAAGTGAACCAACTGATTTACTAACGTCCATCATCCCTACAGACAAAGGTGCACGGGGCCAAATGTGACAGAGTTCAATAGTTTTTTTGAGACTACGTACTTCCAGATTCTGTACATCTTGGAGCGAATTCTGTCGGGTACGACATGATATGTGAGAATAATCGAACAAAAATATATTCTGCAGGCCTTGAAGTCACATCTCAGTCTCTGCAATATTTAGCCTGATGCACCAGGTTTATACCATGAATATAAAATAAAACAACTGGCTTCAGATTAAATAAGCAGTTGAATCGACCGGAGAGTCGCATCAGACGAGGAGGAAGAGAAGTATCACACACACTGTACGCTGGGCGTCCTCACAGGGTACGAATGAAGTAAATAGCTTTAAGGTTTTAGTAGTTTGTCAGTCACACATGACAGGACACACACATGCTCTCAACGTAGACACACACACATATTATAATTACATAAGGACAATTATTTGGCACAAAAAGTCTTCCCACAAACATGTTATGTAAGTAATAAGCTCCCAGACAAACAAGATATTGTAAAAGTAAACATTTTGCAAGATGTGCCTTCTTAAACATCAGAGATTTTATTTCTCTTCTGATCCCTAAACTCAGATATGTAACTTCATGTCTCTTCCTACCGGCCCGCTGTGACTATGAGTGTAGACGAAACACTGAATTGACAAAGAAAAGTGTTTTTCTCGTTGATCGGTGCTGATCAGCTTCATAAAGTCAGTATTTGTGGATCTGGATCAGTGCACATCCCTGTTTCTCAGGGTCCACGCTCTGTGTTTCAGCCTCGATTTGATCTGTCGGCAACCAGAATCACGTCCTGGTGAGTAATGTAGTTGCAGCTACGTTCGAGCATGCATCACTGCACCTGAGGTATTGTTAATTAGCTGGCTGCGTGCTACTCCCAAAAATCCTCATTTACTAAATTACATTTTCAAGTGGTGCAAAACCCCCCCCAAAACACTGGTTTCTCCTTCTTGCAGCCAAACCATCACTTCCCACCTTGCACGGTTATCTATCTATATACACATTATATACTTTCTATTTACTTTTCCTCCATGAATGTGTGGCAAGCCGTTACTTAACACTGTTACTCAAACGAAAACGTGAAGTCAGCTGCTCTGTCAGCCTGACGCTCATTAAACTGACTGCACACTGGGTAAGAATATGGATTTGGTGTTCAGATGGTCAAATTAAACTTCAGCTGGAAACCAAATCTGCCCTGAGCCTCAATCGTCACAGGAAATGTTGACTTAAACTTTTTGTCATTTCAGGTCACGGCGGAAGGACCTGCTTGAGTGCATCTCGAGTGCTTTGGCCCAGTTTATCGGGGAACTTTACTGTGAAGTCTAAGATCATGTCCCCCCTCTTTTCAGGACACTTGGAGAGAGGGAGCCCTTCACCGGCGATGCGCTTTTTCATTCCCGGTTTGACAACGTCTCTGGAGGTCACAGTGATGGTCCGGCCATCCAGGGTCGGGGCGTTGACTGTGCATCCACACAGCGCCTGGAGGGAGGACGGAAAACACAGTGAGTACACAGCCTCTCATGTTCAGCTAAACAGCATCTTTTATTTTGTGACGTCAGGGCTCACTTACGTCTCTGAGTGATATTTTTGCGGGATAAATTATATCCGAGCCCTCTCTCCTGAACACCGGGTGGGGCTTATCTTTAACTACGAACACCACGTCTGCAGGAATGTTGGCGGGAGTTTCATCTCCCTCCTTGGGAAAGGTGATTTTTGTCCCCTCCTTCCAGCCGCGCTTGATGTCCACTGATAAGATCTTGTCCTCGTTCCGCATGGTGCAGCCGTCCGGGTTCAGTCTCTTGCGGGAAATCTTCATCTTTTTGGTGCAACCGGAGAAGACCTCCTCCAGGCTCACCTTCAGCTCGTGCACCACGGGCGGGTCCTTCTTCTTCTCGTGCGCCCTGTGATGGCCTCCTGGGTGGGATTTAAAGGACCTGTGAAACCCGCCCATGCCGCCCATTCTCCCCATGCCGAATGCTCCAAAGGGGTCGTTGATGTCCATGTCGTCCTCCCCATTTTGAGGGAAGAAATGGTCGAAGGGGCTGCGGCCACCGAAGAACTCGGCGAACATTGCATGAGGGTCTCCGTGGAAGGTGTAGTTGTAGGTTGAACCGCTGTGTCCTCCACCTCCACAACCAGTTGAACCCTTTAATCCTAAAGAGGAAGAAGACGTGGACAAATATTCAGAGCACAGAAGGGAATACAGTTTAATTGATGTACAAACATGAAGATATCAATATCCACATATAAGTAACAAGAAACTGCATGTCAGATGAGGGTTTGAGACCGTGTCACCAATTCTCTAATAACCAGATTCAGATTATTTAGATATCAGATGACATCAGGTTATCAGGCCTTTTAAACTCTTAAATCTCCAGTAGAAAATAAGTATCTGCAGACAGAGAATTATCATAATCACTGAAGCTTTTAGCTTAGCGAATAATGATAATAATGAAAGTGGAAAAAAGTGAATAGATTGATCAATTTTTGTCATCAGTCAAGTAAAAACACCAAAACATTGCTGGTTTCAAGTTAGAACTTAACAAATGCTCATATTAACGCGCTCACCTATGTTTAATTTTTCCTGTAAATTATTAATCTCCACAAAAATCCAGAGAATAATCTGAGGATGAAAGTATTCATTAGCTGCAGACTAATAATGATCATGCTGCTCTAGTTCGTGTATAAATGCAGCTTTTTAAGGCCTAAAAGTCAGATTTTGTCTCTGTCCCTGCATCATAACAATATAGATAGTAACATCACAGCCTAAAGGCACGTGTGCATGTTTTTAAACTGGTTAAACCACAATTATCATTCCAGTGTCAGACTGGCAGGACAGGCAAGAACTCGCTGTTTCCAGTAAGTTCTCCGGCTGAACCTATTGTGCGCACACACACTCTCTCATATTCATTGTCTGGTTATTGGTGTGTAGAAAGATGCCAGAAACAGCAATGACCGGTTAGGAGGATGCATCAACTACATCTTGACAGAACCAGAAAGTGCAAAATGCTGCAATATTACAGCAACATCAGGAGCTGCATGAAAAAAAAAGTACAAACTGCAAAAAACACATGCAAGTTGAGGGGAAGAGGAGTTCAGTTACCTTCTTCTCCAAAGCGATCATAAATGTCCTTTTTCTTGGCATCACTGAGGACATCATAGGCTTCAGCAATCTCCTTGAATTTGTCTTCTGCTCCGGGAGACTTGTTCTTGTCAGGATGATAGCGCAGGGCCTGTTTTCTGTACGCCTTTTTTATCTCATCTTCGGAGGCACCTTTGGCTATTCCGAGCACTTTATAGTAATCTTTCCCCATTACAATGACTTCTGGTCTCTTCTTCCACTTCATAAAGACATGTCGCGCAGATACGTCAGTTTCACAGCCAGCATGTCCCGTGTGCGGGCCAGGTTAAGAGGCTCCGCCGCCGCCGCCGCCGCCGTCACTGCTGCGGACGATAGCTTGCTAGCTAACTGTCAAGGTTAGCTTCCCTCACTTGTCACAGTCCGTTGACAACTTTCTACTCTTCACTGACACAAGCAGAAAATGTGTCATTTAACTTAAACCACGCAACTTAAAACAACGTGTACATGCAGGAGCGTCCGTGTGTTGCCGCCGAGCTGAAAACCGTGCGAGGAAACTTCTGGAAGAAGCTGATGCAGCTGATGTGTGTCATCATTACCGAGCCGAGAGGATTCACTCCCAACAACTTCCGGTTTCGCTTGAGCCGCAGCAAACGCCAAAAAGCGGACAGATCTGACTTTAAATGAAAAGGCAGAGACACATACACTGTTGTATGTGAACAGCAGCTGTTCCAAGTGAAATTGGTCTTGCTTGGGTTTCTGGAATAAGTCAATTACTTTTTGCATCATCCATAGGCCCTTTTGGTCTTTTTTTTTATTTGAGTACACATGCGCAGGCATCAAATCATTAATACATGTTTGGGATTCTTTATAGTATATATTTATTTACAGTTTTCTTTTTTTTTTATTTAGCTGGCAGCTGGCAGTTTATGAGGTACACCTAGCTAAAATGATCACATTCCCATACAACAGCCCTGCAGTAAATCCTACCTTCATGAAGGTTATATTGCAAACACCTCTGGCAACTGTGTGTATGTTGTAAGTAATTTGACTCTAGCTCTCAGTACATTTACACAGCGACAAGATCAAGTACACTGGAGGAAATATAGACGGATGACAACAAAGCTAAACAGAGATTAGCAAACAAACATACAGCTATTATGTACAAGCAAGTAGGTATGAAAATAGATATATACACAACAACAGTGGACAAGAACCAGACAGACCAGTGCAAGGTGTGCAGGAATAAATATTGTGGCTAATGTAATAGTTAATATATATACAGAGGTAGTTCATTGATATACAGAATATACAATCTGTTTAGTAAATGGATTTTCAGCGATCCTTGTGTCTAGTTGTTCACTGGTTGTAAAATGCTCTGTAGCGCCTACCAGAGGGGACAAGTTGAAATAAGTTATGTCCAGAGTGTTTGGGCTCTGCAACGATTTCACCATCCTGTTTCCTGGCTCAAGAGGTGTACAAGTGCTGCAGTTGGCAATTATCTTCTATTTAATCAGACCTACACACTCCAAAATTTGCATGTGGTAAAAATCAAAAGCTTTCTGACACAGATTCAACAAAAAGCTTCAGAGACGTACAAGTGTTGCTGTCACTGTGTCCTCCAGCTGCAGTTCACAGAAAGGAAAACAAAGGCTCAGTTTAATTGATGAAGTAACAGTATATGAATCTAAATTTTTTTTATCCTCATTGCATGCCATTCAAATTTTAAAAAAGTATTCCCAAAGCAAATTAAGAGATTAGAGTCATTATGGAAGATAGCACATTTACAAAAGTCCTCCCAAACTTCTTCTTTTAATGTCAAATCTTCAATTACATTAAAAATAAATGGTATTTTGATGTATCTTCGGGTAACTCATAAATATATTGTAAATAATGTGATAATGTAAACATGATGTTCCTCTTATCACGACGCTCTGAGTATCAGTGATCCCATAGAGTCCAATGTTATAGCATTCATCTCACCTCAGATTTAAGTGTTACCATCTTTGGAAAAGAAGTAGGTCCAGTTCAGCATGTACTTGAGATTGTTTTTCCCCATTTCTTGTTGTCATCAGAATAAGAAAGGATTAGGTTTGACACAGGGGTTTTTCTAATACAAGCTTCAAAAATGAACTTGGAATGCAAACAGTGATACCGCTGCTCTGCTGCTGGCTTGGACTGCTCCTACCGGTTATAAATAGACCTTAGAATATAGATATGTGTGGTGATGAGTTGACCCTGTGCAAGGCATCTTTGATCTTCTCCCAATCAGCTTTTTCTTCACCCTCCTCCCACCACAAACCTCCTTGAGGTATTTTAGAAACAATGTTGCTCATTCAGCATGCAAACCTTGAAGCACACAGGCCCTGAAATAAACATGTTTGTCTTTGTTCTGGAGGTCAGACAGAGAAAAGAATACCAGCCACACAGGTGGTCTGGGGGAGGGGGGATGTGTTGGCATGTGGAGGTCTTTCATCCCGTGGATCAGGCTTTTAATGGGCCCTACACTGTGTGACCAAGCGAGGAGCAGAGCACACAGGAGATGTGTCTTATAGGTCTAATGAGCACATTGGCATTTGTCACTGGGTAGGGCTGTATGTGGCTTCCCAAGGTTACCAAGCTGGTGCAGAGCAAATCAGGCAACTTATATTTAGCCTTGCAAATGGCGCGCTGTGGATTATGTCTTGGGGCTCTCCGGTTTCGTCTTCAGTGCGTTTTGTTGCATGAAGGGGGGCTGTGGATCATGAAGAGGCTGCTATTGAGGTGAGGAGCAGGTTCACTTCATGGTCTTAGGCCAGCTCACCTTCCACTTCTCCTCACTTTCTTTCTTGCTTCGTTTGCCTCCTCTCTCACACACACATACGCTCCATCTGTGGGGGGAAAAAGTGTTTATGGTCTCACATATTTCCGTCACTCTTCTTCTGGAGGCGGAGGGCTATTCAGAGAGTCCAAAAGACACCAAAGACGACACACTTGAGTTAGACTGACAGTTGTGTGGAGGGTGAGCAGGGGGTTGCTTTCCATACCAGTAGAGGACAACCAGCGTCTCTGGACATATCACAGATTATTTCACCGGGCTTCTGAGGTTGTGGATCAAACAGTATAATGGATGTACTCGCCTTAGAGGCAAAGAATGTAAATGAAGCAGAACCTGAGAAGAAGTCTTCAGCGAGGCCAAAACCGAAACCTCCCAAAAAGGCCAAAAGGATTGTTTACTTTGAGGTGGAGATTGTGGACTTAAAGACTAAAGAGAAACTGCTGCTGCTGGACAAGGTGAGGGTTTCTGATTACACTCACCTTTTATATTGACCATAATGATTTTAGAGGACCAGATAATACTTGCTTTAACTGGGGCATGATGCATTTTGGTCACAGATATAAGTCCTACACAACAGACACATAGAGTGCTTGAGAACTTGTAGCATTCTATAGGTTTTATGGTCAATTACCACAGTTTATTACCTCCTAGTGGATTCCTTTTAAAGTTTTATTATTTAAATTTGTTTTATAGCATGATCACTTTGCCGTGAAGTCAGAGGAAATATGTTTGTGTTAGCTCAAAAACTACAGGGTCATCGCTGTGAGCAGACGGGCAATTTTACAGGTAATCATCTACTTCACAGGCGGCCCAGTCAAGTGCAGCCATTATCAGTTACGTTTCTATTGAGCGAGCGTTGCGGTTAGGAGGTGAGAATTCCCTCTTCATCTGACAGGAATTTTCTGTTCCAGCTAGAGTACATGCCTGTGCTGCATGGGGCCCAACAGGCAGGCAGGCAGACAGGCAGGCAGACATGATTAGCAGCTTGTATAAATGTGTAGAGTCGTGTCAAAACATTGCAGATGAAAATGGCAAAATGCAAGTCTGACAGATTCCAAAAGAAATTAAACTTCTGCAGTAAAAAACAGTATGACTTCTGCTGTTGTATTTTTAGCACTCAATGTCTTGTAAATTGACTTGTCAATATGGCGGTCTGCACTCTAATGTTGCTGATAATAAACCTACATTAAATTTATTTTTACATTTTGGTTGCAGGTGGAGCCAACTGCCACTGTTTTGGATATTAAAGCTTTGTTTCACAAATCATGTGAGTAAGTTTACGTAATTCTCCATTTTCTATTTATTCCTATCTTCATTTTAATCTTTAATAAATGATCTCTCAAGCATGCCAAGAGTAAAGTTCCTCTCCATTTCGACAGATCCAAAGTGGTACCCAGCCAGACAATCCCTGCGTTTGGATCCAAGTGCGTCTGCTTTTTACAATCAATTCTGCATTTATCAAACTCGGTTGACTGGTGTTGTGATGAAGTTATGTAATGTTGTCTGGTCTTATCTTGGCTGATGGTTGTTGTTTCTCAGAGGCCAAGTGTCTCAGGGATGAGGAAGTTCTGCAGACACTTCCTGTGGGAACCACAGCCAGCTTTTACTTCAGTGACCTAGGACCTCAGCTCACATGGGGAACCGTGAGTCCACATGTGCACAGACACACAATATTTAGGACCATATAGTGGTATTCTATGCATGCAATCATGCATGCTTTACATTACTGCTATTTTAAGTATACTACATGACATGTTTTTGGATTGATTCCCACTTTCCACATTCATTTGTTCATTTGTTATCCCGTAATAAAAATCAACTTGCCAACATTTTTACCACAGTGTGGTAATTCAGTTTTAAAAAATATGCCTGTTGTTGATTTCAAGGATGCTCCAGCATGCACGATCTGATCCTCTGATTTTAATTAAATTCACATGGTCCTTTTCAAGTCCAAAGTTTGCATGCTCGTCTTCTGGATATGATTCAGCTACAGCAAACTGCAGCTAATGAATGCAATGGGTTTTTTTATCAGCTGACTATCAGGGAAAGAGGCCTGCTTTGCAAAATGGTCTGCAAAGTGTACACAATTTCTACTTAATATGCAAAAACATGCAAAACCTCTGGTATGGTCTTTTAAGATTCTTGCACTTTAAATATAAAGAGACACCCTCTCACCCACTCAATAACTCTTGAATATAAATATCAACCCACAGTGAGAGATAGAGGTGATTTGCTGTGGTTCTTTTTTCTCTCACCTCCTGCACCGCCTGTCCTCTGTCCTAGGACATATAATCTCACGGCCCCATTTCTCCCAAAGGTGTTTATCCCCCTGACCTCTCACTTGCCTTTCACTGCGCCTCTTAACTCACCCTTGCCCACCCAGTCTCTACATTCCCTGTCCTCACCAACCCTGACATAACCCCCTGCACCCTGCCAGGCTTCAGACTGATGCCACGGTGGGTGGAGGAGCATGTAGTGCCCCCAGCAGAGATCACCAGTAGCTATTGGTCAGGCATGCTGAGCCAGGGCTCTGCTCCAGGTGCTGATTCAGGGATCGATTTCACTGCCAGCTGTGCTGCTTCGCTTGATCATATCGTTTGTGGAAAGCTGGTATTACAAGCTGTCTTAGTGTCTCATTTGCTCTATGGGCACATGTTGAATGCTATTATTGTTACACTGAATGGTTGTCAGTGCAGGAGGGAAGTAGATGAACTGTTTTTGATTTAAGATGGCTTTGACAAGTGGGTTGTTAGAGAAGCCAGAGCCATATTGGTGTCAGCTGCATGATCTCCCTTTGGCAGAGGGTTTAAACGGACAAAGTGCTGATCTAACAGGGAGAAAATATTATAATATCACTGGTTCGTGTATTTACTGTTAGGGAAGTTAATTGTGAGAGGTGTTAATTAATTGGATTCATTCATGACGTTTTCTGAGCTGTTTTTAGCATATCTTTGCACTTATTCTCATGAATCTGGCTGCAAATAAAAAAAAAAGCATTTCTATCTTTTCTTTGTTCACTTCAGGTGTTCCTGGCAGAGTGCGTCGGCCCACTGATCATCTACTTAATGTTCTACTTCCGCCTCCCCTTCATCTACTCTCCGAAATATGACTTCACCAGCAGCAAGCACTGGGTCGTGCAGTGAGTGTCAGCTTGTGTTTTCGGGGATCTTTTTCGATGTTGCTGCAGTGTGTCTCACACAATCTCAGGCTTTGCACAGATATCCCCTAAACATGACAAACACTCATGTCGCACCTTGCTATGGTGATACTGAGTCGGGGCCTAGTGTAATGGACTTGGTGGGGCAATGTGTTAATCACAGCTAAAAAGTGTGTGTGTGTGTGTGTGTGTGTGTGTGTATGTGTCCTGTTGCAGCTTGGCCTGTATGTGTCACTCCTTCCACTACATCAAGAGGATTCTGGAGACACTGTTTGTCCATCGTATCTCCCATGGGACCATGCCTCTCAGAAACATATTTAAGGCGAGTAAGCTGCACAATTTTGACCTTTGAATGTGATATATATCATATTATTATTTTGTGCTGTGTTCTTATTCTGTATGTGGAGCGCTATCTTGACAGTTTGACTTATTATAGTCTCTCTTTCTATTCCAGAACTGTGGCTATTACTGGTGCTCTGCAGCTTGGATGGCGTACTACATCAACCACCCGCTCTACACCCCACCCTGTAAGTGCAGACCACTGCAATTCTGTCTTTAATTCATCACTTGAAGTTGACTTCCATCTTAATCCATTTTTCTGTGACGCATTGACAGATTACGGGCAGCAGCAGGTGAATACAGGACTTTACATTTTCTTGGTAAGTTTGAGATCTGTTTAAGTTGTATATTTCTGGCATCTTCCAAATATTAAACCCAACTATCTATAGTTATGTAGATGATCATCTTTGGCTGTTTTTATTCCCACAGTTCTGTCAAGTGGGGAATTTTTCCATCCATGTTGCTCTACGTAACCTCAAACTAGCAAGTGAGCATTTTCTAACAATGCATATAATATTAATTTGCATTTTTATATCAGTAACAATCTAATTTAAAAAAAAAAAACAACCAACAGTACAGGACAATACAATATTTTATTTGTGTTCACTCATCATCTCAGGTTTAAAAACCAAGAAGATTCCTTACCCAACGAAAAATCCCTTCACGTGGATTTTTTGGCTGGTCTCTTGTCCGAATTACACATATGAGGTAAGCAGATTCATAATTAATAAGGGAATAAGGAAAATAAGCATAATGTTTTTAAATTGTGTTCTATGAAAGAAAATAAAGGTGATGTCGTAAAAATGTTTGGCTTCACAGTCAGTTCAGTCAGCTATACAGATGGTCCGTGGATTAGTTTAATTAAATTTGAACTAGTGATTTGTATGATGTCGCATTAAAGGATCGGTTCACAATTTTTCAAGTCTGTCTTAAAACAATAATGAGGAGCCCATATGAACACTGAACAGGTTTTTCATACTGTAAGCATTCCTCTTGTTCATACTGGCCATTAAGTCATTCCCTCTTAATGTGTTTCCATTGTAAGTGACGTGGGACGAAATCTTCCTCATCCTTCCAAAATGTATTCCAAAGTTTATCTGAAGCTAATATGAGGCCTCAGCAGTCTGATTTAGTCAAATCAAGAGGATATCTTTAGAGTTAGTCATAATTTTCAGCTAGTAACGTTCCACATTTCAACACTGAAATACTGAAGTTGACTGTGTGTCTGTGCAACCCAGTGTCAATAGTACAGAGTACCTGTATTTCATCCTTGCAATATAAGGTGCACTATTGCTGCCATCTACTGGTTATGTCCTACACATGAATACACATAAATCTCAATGCCCTATGTGTGTGTGTGTGTGTGTGTGTTTGTGTGTGTGCGTCTTGCTCACAGCTGGGCTCCTGGATGGGCTTCACAGTGATGACCCAGTGTGTGCCTGTGGCTTTCTTCACTCTCGTGGCCTTCGTCCAGATGACTGTGTGGGCTAAGGGCAAACACCGCAGCTACTTAAAGGAGTTCAGAGATTATCCGACCCTGCGCTCCTCCATTCTCCCCTTTATCCTGTAGAGCCTGGCATAGAAAACAACAGCTGCTACACACATCCACCCCCTTGCTGATCGGGGTCGGGGTTTTTTTTGGGATGTCAGAAAGTGTGTGCTGAGGTTAACAGCACGGATGGATTTTGATCATATGGACTCCATGTAACATCTTCTTACGTGTCACTCCATAACAAGGAGTGGCAGTTACAGTTAATCTGAGTGTTGGACTGGTGAATGCAGGACTGTTAAAGGCAAAGAAAGCCTTCACAGTTAAATGCAGCAAAGTCTTAATTTAATGTTGTATGTGATCTTGAAGAAGCAAGAGGATGAAACATTTTTTTGCTACTTCGGTAAGTTGTTACATGTTTGATTGAGAGTGCTGTTTTAGTTTTTAACAAATCACATTATTTTCACTTTTGGCAACTTAATCAGAGCTGGGAAACCAAGAGGCTAATCCGCATTGTCAAACTAGTGTGCAGCCTGGAGCTGACAACTTTGTGGCCTCATACAGTATTCTACAAATCTGACTGATCCACGTGACCTTTAAACTACAGTAGAGTTAGCACTATCTGGATTACAAATTGTATGCTGATTCCCACGTTTTCCACCATGGGTGAGGTATTTTCTTTTTGTCTGTACACGGATCAAGTGTATTTCTGAACACTGCTGAGAGCATGAACAGAAACGTCCTACAAAAATATACTTCTTACTTATACAAGATGATTATATTATATAAAAAGTGTTCAATTGAAGAAGTGAAAAAATATCTAGTTTCTGTGCATTCTCAGCATTGTGCAGATCGTTTCCCACTCTATTATTTTTGTACTAATCTGAAGAGTTGTGCAGATACAAACTGCTTATTTTCACCGAATGTGCATTTCACATTTCATTTCACAGAACACTGCATCATCTGAACCTTCAGATTAAACGAGTTAAATTACTTTTTTTTTTTTTTTTTTTTAATGTCCTGCTATAATTTTTATGTGAGGAGAACATTCAGTCTTGAGCTGGACTTTTATCTGTAGTTGAAAGTTTGTTTACAATATTTGATCACTTGTCCTCACACCCTCTCAAGGTGACGCTGACCCATCCAGACAATTGTTTTCAGGCAAAATTATTGGTATGACAAGTGTAATAAACTATCACAAAACAAGTGACTGAACAGAGAGACACAAGCTTTATTTGTGACTCTGGAATAAGTATCAACGCTACAGATAAAAGGGGGAGGAGATACACTGGAGACGTAGATTACATCGTATGGAATGTCACAATACAAGAGATCAAAACACAGAGACGCTGGACAAATAATAAATTGATGATAACACAAAATATTGCATTTGATCAAGATATCTGCTCTGTAAACAGGCACTGAGCAGCAGTATTAAATTTAAAACAATGTATTCTGTAGTACAATAACATTTTCCCATGTTTATTACTTTATTTTGCTTATGTATGAAAGCAAAAATTCCATTATGCTGCACATTTCCTGGTCACATCTATCTGCAGTTGTTCCCCAAAATGCTGTATTAAGTTGGACCACTGCCAGATCTAAATTTAAAAAAACAAAAACGCAACATATTGCCTTCCCAGCAGGTATTTGGATATCATTATTGGTTATATCTCAGAGATACAGAGACATTGACAACATAATCAAACATCAGCAGCTATTGGTGTCATGATAAGTCGGGAGTCAGACCCTGGTGATGTAGATATGTGGATAGTGTGACTTCCTCAGCACTTTGATGACATTTAGTTCAGCTCATGTGTGAAAAGGAAAAAGCACAACAGATGTGCTTTATGTTTATCTGTGTGACTTGACCAACACAAGGTGCCGTAATAGATACAGAGAGGATGCAGGGAGACATTTTTGAGCCACAGTTAGCCAACATTTTCTCGTGGACCCGAAACTGTGACAACACTTTGCTCACAGCACTATGAAGTCACATCTCTGCCCATAGGTGGTCCACTTGGTGTAAGGCTCAGTTCCCCTCAATGGCTGCATTACCCATCTTTTACTATTGCAGAAAGGTCATTGCTCCTCCACATTAAAACTTACTCTGAACGCAGCAGTCTATCCTTGACAATGCAATCGAACGGCCACGTGTGAAATGAAAACCAAAGACCATAATGAGAGGTAGGATGACTGTCTTTCAGTTTCTGGTCATTCTCACAGTGAAAGTTAATTCCACCGCAGCCTTCCCCCCCACACTCACCCTCTACATATTCTGTATATGAAGGTGGGTGGCAGGATCCAGATGGGAGAGGGCACTGCATGCATGTTTGGGTCAATGCAGCATTGTCTGTCTGTCATGTGAATCACCACTTCAGAGGTCTTCGTATTCCAGGAAGTGGGTCCTCTGCAGCACCTTTACATGGCGCTCATAGATTTTGAGGGCAGGGCCGAGTCGGATAGACAAACCAGTCAACACGTCACAGCGCTGCATCAGGAGAAGGGACTTCCCATCAATTTCCTGTTAGGGAGAGAGAAGATATTTTACCCAGTTAGCGTCACCCATAGAGCTCTAAGGGGATGTTCTGAATGCTTAATATCTTTGAATGTAACTTGTGTTATTTTTAAATGGCCACCAGGACGCACTGTGTAGTAACTTTGTATTTCAAGAGAGAAATCTGAGATTTTTCCTAGTCACTTCAAGACAGCCAGTTTTCTTTTCTAGCAGCCTTTACCACACAGCTGGATGTAAAAAAAAAAATAGATTGATATTGGTCACAGCATACACTGCTTTTGGACCATGCAACACACTTTATATTAACTGTCTCTACAAATGCACTGTGTGGTTTTCAGTGTACATGTAGCACCCTCTGTGGCAGTTTTGTGGTGGTGCACTGACCTGTGTTCGAAACGCCGCAGCCTGCTCTGGAAAGCCTGCAGCTGAGAAGTAACTGGCCACATCTGCCACAGTCCACTGCAACAAGTTCTGGCTCATCTTCTCCTTCTTCACAGAGCTGGAGGAAGATCAGATGAAAGAGAGTCAAAGACACAGACCACAGAGTGACCTCTCTTCTTCCTCAGCAGGTAATGTCTCACTTTATTGTCTTTTTAGGTGACTGTCTGTGTGACAAGAGTTTGTGCCTCAGAAATATGTAAATTAAGTATTCAAGACAATAAATAAATGAAAAATAAGTCATGAAAGGTGTTTTAAACCATTGTAGAGAGGGAGGGGGGGCATGATTTTGAATCTGATAAAAATACATTTCTAATGCAGAATGTACTGACTTAATATCAGGATACTCACACTTCATCACCTTTACCACCATTCAGAAGACTGTCGTCAGGTGCAGTAAAGGAGGATATATCTATCTTATTCTTCAATGTACCTGGGAACAAAATGGAAGCAAAATTACTGCAAATGTTACCACAGTGAAACACTGATTTAATTAGATATCATGACTGCATGTAGTCTGCAGCATTTCTTAAATGATCACTAAAATGCAGAGTTGATTTCACTGGTTTCTATTAAAGTGATCGTTTGACAACATGTAGGAGAAACACTTCAGTATTCTGCCTTGTCCTAGAAAGCGAGAACACAACAGTGCCAAAAAACATTTTCTTGGAGTCAAAATTATCTGCGCTTGTTAATTTCACATCAAAGCCATCATGCCTCTTATTTCCTGCTATATCAATGTGCAACATGCAACGAATGGCTACAGTATGACTACCTTTTGGCCTCAAATCATTTATGAAAACTGAACTGAGATACTCCTACTGTCGTATTATGCATAAAATTAGTAATTAAAAGTTCGTATGACTCACTATGGGAGCAAAGAGAAGAGTTCATGAGAACCATGGTTCTAACGTATTCCAATTCTGCATCAATGTGCAAGAAATGTGCAGTTTTGTATCCTTGACATTCAGTGATGTGATGCTGAACAAACAGCAGCAAAGCTGTGATGAAATGGAAGTGATGCTTTCTCCATGGTAGTTATGTGTCACGCTGAGGCCTCTACTGTCACGGTACAGTATGTTTTTCCATTAGTTTGTTCATGGTTCAGTACAGTGAGGGTACAGTAACAGGCCACTTTCACAGGATGCTGGCAGGACTGTCTTCATGACACATGACAGGGACGAAACCCCCATTTTTAGCCAAACCCTATCCAGGCCCAGAAACAACTACAGCATCAGTGGCATTGTACTTGTGCAGTGGTAAAAACATTTTACTATTATTTATTTCTGTAATGTTAGTTATTTACTTGGAGATTTCTTGGCAATGTCTCACTACACAGTGAAAATCTACAACCGCCAGAAAGTCACATTTCAGATTTTAAACAAAGAAACAAACTCTGCAAACATAACTAATTGTGCTCATTGGTACACACAAGCAAGCTAGAGGAACCTCAACTGGGAATCAAACCTTGTGTCTCTGAGGTGGTGGATGGGAACTATACCCCTAGTAACTTTTCATCGAGTCCATAAATAAATGTGAAAGTGTCATGTTGCCTTGCTTATCGGCAAACATATGCATACCATAAAATATGAACAAGACCTTTTCTGAATTATTAAGAGCCATCTATACGCATACATGTTATGTACCAAGCAGCTCTTAAAAGCCATTTAAATTGACAGCTTTTAGAGACCCTCTGCAGCTGTATGTTTATTACATGGTCAAGTGGTGATTTTTCTTGAATCAAAATTGTGATGCATCCACTTCAGAACTGAATCAAACCATTTCAAGTCTGCTGATTTACATCTCTACACACCACTGCCGTTAACAATGCAGTATGGCAGAGGGGCAGCATGTTTTGAGCGACAACCTTTAACAGTAAAATGCACACCACCTGGATAGGACGCAGCAGGACAAGCTTGTGAAGCATTCAAAAAATCCAAAAGCATGCCTCAAGGCACGCACTAGTCGAAAAGGCTAAATAACAGCCAGAATGGTATTTGAAACATAAGCTGTCATTAGTTTCCCTTAACATGCGTGTGTCTTATTAGAAACCATTTCCCAAAACAAGAGAGTAGTCTAGTGATCAATTGGTCCATGGCAAAACAGATGCAGGCTATACAGCAGCTTTAAAAAGAAACAACAAACATTGTGTTACTCACAGTTGTCGGATGGAAAAGACAGTGTCTGTGGTTTTCCATCAGATACATTCTTGGTCTCATCCTGTTAGCCAAACAAAACAGAACAAAACAAATGAAACATGAAAATGTCAGGTGTGAAGCAGAGAGCTCAAAAGAGACATACAGGTGGTGTTATTTGACACAAAAGGATTACAGGCCAATTACCAGCCCTGCTGCATAGTCTGGTACCAACTGATCAGACGAAAGGCCATTATCCTCTGTCTTGCCTCCATCTTCTTTCTTCACGCTGTTCTTTAAAACACTGGGCCTGGAGGTTACAGGGTGGATTGCTGGCTTCGTGGCTGCTGCTAACACAGAGCGAACCATCTACATTACATGCTGATATAATCCATACTGTCACACCAGACTTTATTCTTGCATATTCTAGTGCTAATCAAAAACTAATGTAGCTGAAAGTTCTTTTATGTGTGTGTGTTTTTAACGCTGTTCATTAAACCTGAAAACTGGTACAAACAAGCCAATGAATGACTTTACGTCTTACTGCAGGAAGACATTGCTAAGCCATGAAAATGTATTATTTTCTCCTGCAAGTAAGTAAGTAAGTGTCTAGCTTACATTAACTAAGGCAATTCTACTGTCAATAACCATGTCACTCATCCAGCTCCCGTTCCTATTCACAATGCAAAACAAAGCATAAATCTTGCACATGAAACAATATTCGAGTGCCCCATAATGCCGGGTGTGCATATTAGACTACCAGCGTGAATACCTTTGTCTCTCTGCATTCCTGGGTGCTGGCGCTCTGCTGGGCAGACAGCAGAATGATAGGCCCAGTCATTGTGTGCAAGGGCCCTGGGGCTGGAGGGGGGCAAGGAGCTGGGCCTCTCACCAGCCTTCTGGAAAGAGACACAGTCCAGACCAGAGCCAGGGCCGCAGCCGGGGCTAGGCCGAGTGCCAGAGGGAGAGCAGGGGGCAGAGACGGCTCGCACAGAGGCACAGTGCACGGCGGCATCTTCATAAGCGCGACCAGGAGAGGGTCCATCCTGCCCATCCCGGCTCTCATCAGCCCCCTCCTCATCTGCATTACTGTCCGTGTCCATTGCCATAGAGGTGTCAGCCTGCAAAACAGAAGCATCATATAGTGCAACATATAATTTCCATCCCATTGTATTTTATTATTGTAATCTCTAACAATGATTAATGATATAATATTGAAAAAATCTAAGGTGGGTGCAGAATTCAACAAACATACATCAGGTGTGTACTAATCTTTGCTTGGGTCAATGGGGACAATAAGCTTGAGTGGATAAGAAACATTTAATTCAGTGGAAGAAACCCTCTATCAACAATTAAGTTCATTATTTTGACAACAACTTAAAAAGCTGGTAAACCCTGCAAGATTACAAGGGATTGTTTTCATGACTGAGTGTTGATTGTAGGCTAAGCGTGTCACATGAAAACACGCTCATACAGATGTCGCAATTTGACCGCTGTGGTGGTAAATTATTGCCTTTGAATGCCTTCGTCCCTCTCCGCGGTGCAGTGTTCACTCCGCAGACAGACTGTGAGCCCCTCCACCACAAACGTGTTTCCACGCTGTTAAACACTTGAATATAATGTTACCTGATTGCATATAACTAGTTTTCACATACGCACTCGTTCCTTTCCTTGGGGTTTTTTTGTCGACGGCGCCGAGTAAAAAATTACCTTGTGTGCGACTGCGTGTCCAAGACCCAGCAGTCGAGCACAAGAGCGCACTAAAGCCCGCCCCGCTCCTGTGAACAGAGCGGCTTGTTTGGCATTCACCCATCGCACTGCATTTCACATACGCTAACTTTCACCGAGACATGGTCACAAAAACACCCCGAGGATCTCAATCCAGCATGATTTTCACCTCGGCTCACACAAAACAGCCGATGTGCTCGGTGCGTCCCGGTCTTAAGAGGCCTTCTTGATTGATAACTAACACACGGGAGCCTAAAAATGGGCCGATGGGAGGCGTTTTTGGTTTTTCTCAAATTTCCTCCAAAGTGCGCATGGAGTTGGGAGCCGCGGTAGAGACCTCGCCATTGTGTCTGTGGTCTTTAACGGAGCGCTTCCCGGGGCCGAGCCACGGCAAAGCACACCAGAGATAAAAAACCGAGCTTTAACTCGACGGGCAGATCAACGCAGCACTCCGATCAGAGCGAGAACCAGTCGCCTCGATCACCAGTCTACTTTGACTTTGCACCGGGTCAACGATGTACAGTAGAAGCGACCGAACAGAGAGTAACGCAAATGAGTCCGTTATCGGACACGTCACTGTCTACATTTGACCCTCGTATTCAGGTAAAACCTGAATAACAAGCCCCGAGAAGCGGTCTGTTCAAAGTGATCAAACGTATCCGTTTTTGTAGCGACACACACGCCTTTCAAAGTCAATTTGATCTCAGCTTAACCCAAATCGGATAGGGCATCCGCCGGCTAGCGCTTGACGAACAGTTTGCGGTGGCTTTACGTTAGTTCAGGTCTCAGTGTGACACCGGCTCCTACATATTTCATTACTTTGCAGTGATCTCATCTTAAAATACTGTCAACAAATAGTTGACGGAAACAGAAGTGATGCCATTGCTGTACGGGACGAGAGGCCATAACAGCAGCCGACACCAAGCATTAGACGTGACCGGGCTTAGCTGCGTGTCCGACAATGGATCTAGGGGTTCGACTTTATGCACTGCGTCGGCAATCGTCCATCACTCGAAAAATAGACGCAGTTTCCATAAATTAACTCAATATATCTTTATTATGAGTACTTTGGCACCGATAATAATCGATTTTGTTGCTGTTATACGGGACATAACATAGTGATGGGCATATCTTAAAGTGCAGACGGAAGGGGTGAAATCTCGTCATGGGCAGACAATAAATGCGTCTGAACGTGGCTGTAGTGCCATTTGGTATTTTGCCTGGGATGGCTGTTCTCGTTTTTCCCAGTAAAAAAACAACCAACAACCCAACAATGTCCCAACGTCCCCCCATCAGGCTCCTACATCCGCGGTGTTTGAGACTTTTTTTCCCTTCACCCACTCCCACATTTAAAAGCCAGTAAGAATGAAAGCATGTATTTCCAGCCACAGCTTTCAAAATACAACCCTTACTGCTAAGCGCGTATTTTGACGCTATTATTTTGAAAGTAATTGTGCTCAACTTCCGGGCTACGTTTACTCATCTCTTGCTAGCTTGGCAGAGTCCCCCTCCCTTCGCAAAACGCCGAGTTTGGGGCTTGAAAAGCGCTTTCTGCTCCTGATAATGGTGGCTCGGGTTGTTGCGGACGGACAGGACGGTGCAACTTTTCCTGTCTTCAGTTTGTGCGTTTACATCGCCCGTTTAAAGTGCTTTTCAACCGACGCTATGTAAAATGTGCCATACTCTGACTACACGCGCACCTTCTGTTGTTTTTTTCTCGTCTCCACCTCGGTAGCGCTCGTGCGAGGTCCAACCGCCGCTCCCCGTCTGCGGCAGTTTTAGGTGCACTTGCAAATCACTCCCCTCACCACTCCCCGAGTAGACACAAAAAGACGTGTTTTTTTGGCAAACCACAGACTACCCCCGTGCCTTTGCTTTGATCTCCACCTGTTAATTTGGTGGGATGTGAAATGACAATGAGATGTGAGCTCGTTAAACGTGCCTCCTCGCGTCAACCTCAACATACCTCCAAATCCTCCTCGTCCTGGTCAACAGGACCGAAAGCGCTGTCCCCGTTGCTCAAGTCAGAATGACTGGCTTCTTCCACCGCGCTCCTTCTCGCAGCCGTCGTTAACGTTACATCGTCTTTTTTTCTGCTCCTCCGCTGAACCTTGGCGGCATTTCGGTATGAAATAGAGCCCTTGTAGTTAACTTTCAGCACGGTTTGTTCCTGAATCAGTTTCTCCAGTTCTGCGCAGGTTCGGTCAGGCTCGGACCCGTGTCGTCTCCGGACCATTCGGCAAATCCTCTCCAAGTCCGGCCGGGCTTTTCGCGACCGCAGCGAGTCGATAGTGTCCAGGATCCACTCGCGGTACTTGGATTCAGACATCGTTTTTGCACGGTTGGTTTTCTTTCTTTTTGCTTTTTTCCCCTCACCTTAGTGCGTCAACCTTGTACGTTACACACGGTGTTTTTCGTGAGCCGCGGTCCGAGCCCAACTGAGAAGCGGAAACCTCGCTGTACGCCTCCTGCGTTTGCGTGTGCGCTTAAGGTGGACCGACGGAGTTACAGCGAAAAGTTTGACTCGAGAGGGGTTTTTAAGGTGGTATTTGCAGTCCTGGACGGGAACGAGCGCGCGCACTCGGGCCCATGTGCGCCATAATGGGTGCAAAAGGTGGCCTTTTATTTCAAGAGTCAGAAAGTGTGACACTAACAACTACTAAGGTCCAGCCTTTGATGAGCCAACTGAAGCTACATCACTTGGCCTCATTAAAGAACCAGAGGCGTAGCTAGGAATTTTGGGCTCCATGTGTTGCCCTATCTCAAGATCTATGAAATAATTAATCAAGTAGATTAGATCGTCTCCTTAAATAAGTATATTATTTAGAATGAGAAAACACATAATGAAATCAGTAGCCTACATAGAATATAAAATACTGCTCTACTGATATAGATTGACAGATAGACTGAAACTTTTTCAAAAATTGTAATTGAAAACAGAATCATCCTTTTCCAATTGTTAACAAAAAAATAATGCCACCAAAATCCAAAACACTGAATTGGAACCTGCTGTGTCTCCCAAATAAATTCTTTTAATACATGGACTAACACTTTACAGCTATTCTGTATGAAAATCATTGTTTTCTGCTTTCATGCAGTTAATGGTTTGATTAACTTGGCAATATTTGTAAATACTTTTCTATCGTCAATTACGACCTGTTAAAAAATTCCCAAAATTTCTTGTACTGATAAACCACCACTTCTCAATAGTGTTTGTAAACATACCTGTAATTTATGTCGTCCAAAAACAAGTGGGTCTTTGAAGTTCTCGTCTTGCTTTTTAAATTTTTTTTTTTTAAATGTATATCTACCATCTTTCTTGGATTGAATTGCTAATTTGTTGCCCTTTTAATGTCTCATTATTGTCTAATTATCAATTAATGAATTGCTTCATAACGTTTGATTGTTTAATGGATTTCCATTCTTTGATAGATTCTTTCATTATGAGGTCTTTTACTTTATCTTAATTGCTTTCCAACCATCTGGATGGCCCTCTAGGCCCTTCACATATAACTGATGCAGATAGATGCACTCCTTTTCAGGATTGCACTGAGGGTGGGAATACATTTGGAGAGGGCTGCTGAAGGCTGGCTGGTAATTGATCCTGTACTGTGACAGGATGAACACAACACTGCATTATTCAATCGCACCTGCCAGCAACAGTCACAGTAACAGACAGGACGGTGAAAATACAGCATCCGCCCTCACCTACCAACAAGTATGTTCCTCTGATCCAGCCATGAGAGTAGCCTGAAGCTGTGAGCTGCGAGTACTTTTCAATGTAAAAAGTCTAATCTAAGTGTGACATTGTGCAGGGTGAAGAGAGAGCTTACATATAACCCAGACATATTAGTCTTAACAAGTAAAAGTTTATTGGAATGATACATTTTGCAAAATATTACTTTATGTATATTTTTTTTAACATACTCATTGTGTTCTAAGGGTATCTGTCAAGTTCTCCAGAGGGTAAGATAGTTAAGACTGTCAAAGGCAAGGATATACAGTATTGTTTCCCAAAAGGTACAATAGACTACACAATCACTGTACCCAGGTCATGAGGAAAAGATTAATGTTCTGTTTTTGCTTTTTTGCTTTTTTTGAAAATACAATTAGAAAATATGAACGCAAAACATCTCGGATGTAAAAAGTGTTATGTCTGAATGAAGAGTGTGTGGAAATTTGATGAAAATAGAAGGCAAACACAGGAGAAAAACTCAAAATTAGCACAGAGCAGTTGATAGTGTTTAACTGATAGAAGAGAATTAAAGACAGTTGACAAGAAGTATTTTTATGGGAAACAAAAATAAAAATTTAAAAAAGCATTGCGATGGCGTCAGTGTCTGAAGTGGATCCAATGCCTTTGCCTTCTACCCACCAACTCTGATTTAGTCATTTGTCAGAACATAAAGACCAAAGATATTACATGTGCTCTCTTCAAAGCATTACATTGTGTCTTAGACGTTTCAAATAATTAGCACAAATCAATTAAATAGGAGATTTCAAAGGGTGTGGTATGTGCTTCACTATTTGCAAAAGACCGGACAAGTTGGTTGGTGATCCACTGCATTGTTCAATGTGATGGTCTAACAAATCAAAAGGTGAAACAGCGACGAGACTGTCGGCTGTGGAAACAACAATTTCTCAAACATGTCTCAGGTCCAGGAGATGTCTTGCCGTTGGGTTGCTTCAGCACATGCAAGAAAAACCAAGCTCACCAGAGAAACATGTATTATACAAAACACACATCATGTTTCCAAAACAGCATTGAAACATCTCCGTCAGACAATTCAAGACATTCAAAAAGGTATCCTGCGTTTGATCTCAATTACATAAAGAGACTGCCAAAATAATTACTCAAGCCTACTGAAATCATTTAGAGTCGAAAAACATTCTCAAAAATGTCATGTTACAAGACTTTATGACAAATAGATTGATGCACATCAAACAGTTCACAGAAGCTTTTCAGTGAGATGGACAAAGTCTAGCACCTAGGGCCTATGGAGGGCGGGGTGGCGAAAACGAACATCCTTCATCAAACCAAAAAAATGTGTTCAGTCAACAAACCGGCAATTAGATTTGGTCTGCGATTGTCTTGCATCCACAGAAATAAACTTGGCAAAAGGGGACCGCTTTAGGATAGCTTTCTTAGTTTAATTTGTTACATAAAAAGCTGGAAAACGGAAACAAAACACTCCAATCTCATCAGTCTCAAAAATTTGGTTGGACTGCAAATCTATCTGAAGGTGTTACATGTACGGTATATACAAGAGAAAGGGGAAGGAAAAAAACCCAAACACAATTATCAAGGTGAGAAGCACAAGTTCAGTTACAATTATCAGCAAACTGTTGCCCTACAACTGAACAATGAACAAAGCCCAGAAGAACTCTCCGACACGTGTAACTGGGTCTTGTTCCATCTTCAAAATAGAGCAGCCGATAGTCCATTTTAATAATTAAGCATGTTAACCACGTGATCTCAGGTACCTCAGCACAAATAAAGCATAACGCTCTGCCATCTTTCTTTAAAAGTGATATTGTACAAAAATAACATGCACATTTTGTTGAAACGTTTTGCTACTTTTTTGCGTATTAAAATCCACCATCATAGTTACATACAGAAAACTTTGCAATGTTCTCAGTTTTGCAAATTTGGCAGAATTTATATTTGTTTATTTATGAAATCTTCAGTTTCACAACTATGAGACAATGTTGAAAAAGATGAATATTTCATGTTGGAGATATATATATACATATATATATATATATATATAAAAATGAATTAAATAAACAATAGTCAGGAGTGTGACCACAATGTTAGTTGCTGCTAAATCACAGCTTTTTAAACCCACCCTTGAGCACTAAATAACACACAAGCACAGAGATTGACATAAAAGGACAAAATGATCACCAATAGGATTCTTAAAATGCTCTAATAAATTCAGTTAAGAGAAAGACAGACTTAAATGCAGACCTCATGTTTACCATTTCTCACAGGTCTCAACGAGGAATAAGACCTAGATGAAGTTTACTGTGATAAATCATTTTCACTCTGATCAAAGAGGTCACCACTGCTTCAGCTGCAAGCAGCGAGTGCATCATCTACCCAATAACCATGCCACATTGAGCAGACAAAGGCAGGTGCAGAGAGTTTTCAAGCTTTAAAACCAAACGGGCACAAGGGCTGATGCCACCATGGCCAAAGCTCTGCACCAATGCTTTCGACACAGTTTTCCAACCAGTTGGCATTATGATAGGCACATCTGTTGGACTTGGTATTGCTTGGACAGATTCAGGATGGAGAGATGGAGGGGGGAACCAGGGTGACAAGATACAACAACCACTCTTTTGAGAAGCTTGTAGAGAGGGCCCGTCCCAAAAAAAAAAAAGGAGCCTAGCAGATTCAGTACCTTAACAGAAAATCAATGCCTCAACCTGCAAAGACTGAAAACATGTCATTACACCATCAGAAAGATACAAGTTTAGCTGGACAGCCACAATCTATGCCTGTTCTCCTTGAGCCCCTGCCACAAACACAAGAGGGATAAATAAAATGAATAGGTAACAGTTGAGAAACAATCAGAAAAGGCAACACTGCTGGTTCTGTTGGATCTTTCTTCACTTTGCCTACCTTTCCATTGGGGGGATTTTACATTGTTGTCGTCATTACAAATAAGCAAGTTAGCAGTCCACCTTAGCGCTTCCTTCCTTCTGACCCCCTTTTACTTTTCTAAGTCCCTGTCTCTCTCTCCGCTACCCGTGGTTGGAATCTAGAACTCAGCAAACTCCTTTCCACACTTCTCTGTGAAGGAGACTCTGATTTCCTCTTCCTCGTAGTCATCAAAGTTGCTCGTGTCACCAGGGCCTTTGCACTTAGGAATAAAGGGAGCTTCCACCTGGAACACACAGGACACTCAAATCATCAGAAAGATGCAATGTGGTATAATCGAGAGCACCAAACCCACAGCAAGTCACTACTGGATGACATCAGAATAGCCCCCAAGAGATAAGGAGACAATTAAAAACAGATTTATATTCACTAATAACGTGAGCCAAGACATCATGCTTATATACTTGAAAGACTTGTCTATTAATCTGTGGTCACATTGCAGGACTAATTTTGTGATCATGTGCTGTCATTTGCTTTCTCTGAAGCCAACTCATATATGTATCTAATTCCGCTGGTCACTTCCCAGAATTAATTTCAACAACTGCATGAAAAAAATACAAAATTGCATGACTTACTGACTTACATACTGATAACAAATCTAAGAGCTCAAGAGCAAGAGAAGACAAAAAGAATAAAATGTGTGTGTTTTAAATGTCATGTTCATATAGTGTTTATCGTCTGTATTGTTATCAACGTTTAACCTTTGTTTGCACACTATCTGCACTCATTTCATGCCTTACTGCCCTGAAGGGAGGGGGTCCCTCTCTGAGCAGCATTTTTCACAGCTTTTCCTGATGAGTCCAAGGTCAAGAAGAGGTCATTTAAACATGTGAACTTTGTGAAACCCGTTGACAATTGTAACTGTGATTCAGGCTTTATACAAATAAACCTGACTTTACGTGGACCAAAAAACGGGGTTCTGTTTGTATTCTCATCGTACTGTCAAATGAAGGAGGACTTAGTGCTACTTCTGGTCCACTTCAGATTCTTAAATGATGTTGCAGTACTTCTGTAATTCTACTGAATCCACAAACTTTTATGTTAAGAAAAAACTGGTGGGAAAACACGTTTTGTGTGTTTTAGACATTTTTCCATTAGCCTCCAACGTATTATCATCTGTGCAGAGGAAGCACAGATGGTGTGAAATTACCCGTGACCGCAAATGTAAAGACACTTCCACTGACCAAAGTCTCATTAAAGCCCTTTTCCTTTGTCAGCTTCACTTTTCTTCTGCCCTTCTGATTTCGAAAATGGATGTGGGCTCTATTTGTACACATTGAGACTATATGAAGGCTGGCCTCTCACCTTCCTCTGGTAGATGGCAATCCAATCAGTGGTGGCAAACCACTTGTGGCCCTTGATATCATTGACTCCGTTCCTGAGGTTGCCAAAGCGTTTGGTCAGGTCCACCTGCAGCAAATTTCTCAACAGATCCTTCAGGTCTGAGCTGAAATGGGAGGGGAAGCGAACCTGCAAATAGTAAAAGCAGTGTGAGTGTGTGTTCTCAAGCCAAGCGTTTTATACCTCATGCTATGGGCTAGAAATATACAGCTGTAGTCTAGAATCCTGCAGCCTGTTAGTGCAAGCCTATGAGTGGTGCGGTATGGCCTAAAATGACATTGTGCCCACCAATGTTGAATTTGGATGTGATTTGCCTGGTTATGACACGTCTGCCTGTTTGCACTATTCCACTTTCCCTTGACGAAAGCCAGAGATGACGGCCATTTGGGAGATGCAAAAACTGGCCTAACGTTAACTATGATGCCACGTTCAAAGTCACTGAGGGCACTTAGTTCCAATGCTCTGATGAAAACTAACTGATGCCAGGAAACACCGTCTACCTTATTTATGCCATTCACTGTAGTCACATGACGAATGACTTGCTAGGATGTACAATTTGAATGACATTGGTGTATGTACCTAATAAACTGACAAATCTGCGGCTATATGCCGTGACATGTGCTACAAGTTATTTCAATGCCAATGTCCCCCAAGACAAACACCCAGGTATGTTGTTGTGTTCAACTTCACTACAAACGAATGCATTTTGAATGAAATGCCACCATTTGATTGGTCCTTAAACGCACACTGAAATGAACGACCTCATCCAACACAGAACCTTATTATACCAAGTAGTGTATCTTTTAAAAATAAAACATATTCATAAAAAAACAAGCCAAAAGTAACATTAAAGATGAAAATATTTCTATAACAAAGTCAGAAATAATGTTAAGTGCAAGATTTATTAAGAAAAGGTATTTTCATGTCATGCCCTATTAATTAAGAGAAATATAATGCGCACTTAATTTCGCAAGGGACCGTATTTCAATGCAAGAGGATGAGTTAGGAGCAGTTGCAAATTGTTTTTTCCCTATATTAATGATGCAATGGTGCAAAGGGGAAGAGGCAAATCAAGGTCAGTCAATTAAGACACCTCACTATTCTACAAATGGAGTGATGAAAACTATAACTTGCAAACCACCCCTTCTGTTGAGCAACAGAGTAGAATTGTGCACTGTGTTGTTCTGGGACAATCAAACAACTTACAAAAATAAAAAAAGAACGGCATTATTTAGGTAGGATTCTCTAAACTCACCTTCCCTGATACAATCTTCTCGTAAATCTGAATAGGCTGGTCTGCAAAGAAGGGGGGGTAACCAGCAGCCATTTCATATATCAGCACTCCCAGAGCCCACCAGTCCACTGCTTTATTGTAACCCTGGAAAACACAAAGGAAATAAAGGGCAGTCAGATATGTCCTCAAACAAGAACTCCCACACATTGTGGGAGTGTTGGCAATAGACACTGAGCAGAAAATTGTGCCCCAGTCCTAAAGTTGATGTCCGGTGAGAATGAAACGGTTTCCTAAAAGAAGTCCCGTGTTGAGCTGACAACTCCCCTGCCCATGTGACATAAAGAGCAGTGCTGTTCACTATGGGCCGAGCTGAGCACTTACCTTACTGAGGATGATCTCTGGTGCCAGGTACTCCGGGGTGCCGCAAAGCGTCCAGGTTCGGCCCTTCACCCTTTTCGCAAATCCAAAATCTGTTACCTGTGGAACAGAGTGTACAGCTCTGAGCACTGACCGCACACTGCGAAAGCACAGAGACCAATCAAACACAATTGTTGTCGATGGCTAAGAAGACAAATATAAAATCCTTGCCTGTATGTAACCTTGCTGGTCGATGAGCAGGTTCTCCGGCTTAAGATCTCGGTAGATGAGATCCAGCGAGTGAAGGTATTCAAAGGTCAGTACAATCTGGGCTGCGTAGAAGCGGGCGTGTGGTTCACTGCAAAACAAATTAGGCACAATATTTACAGTCAACCAGTGGAACTGAAAGGGTCTAAGGATAGAGGGTGTTGTTTACTGTACAGATTGTAAAGCCCTTGAGGCAAATTTGTGAAATTAAACTATATAAATAAAATGGACTTGACTTAACAGTCAACTTACCTGAATCTACCGATTCTCCTTAAGTGTGAGAACATTTCGCCCCCGGGTACATACTCCATTATCATATAGAGATTAGTGTTGTCCTGCAGATAGATAAACAAAGTCTTATTTTGACATGCAAAACACACACACACACACATAAATTAGGTGAACATGCTTAGAAGGTAAACAGATGAACTTTTGAATGCACACCTTAAAAGAGTGCTCCAGTCGCACCAGAAAGGGGAAGCTGACAGCTTGCAGGATACGTTTCTCGTTTAGTGTGTGCTCTATCTGCTTCAGCTTCACTACCTAGGAGGGATCAGGATGGAGGCTTATTCAGGCAAAATAGGTATTATAAAAACAAAAAAGAGAGGATTCAATAGTCTCGTGTTATTCTTCTGTCTTACTATCAAACTAGCATTTGAACACACTCATCTATTTCAGACATGATATGTAACATCAACATGTTGTAAAGCCAGGACCTCTTTCGGTGACTGAAATGAACAGGAGTAGGTTCTTGGTACAACAAAGTGATCTTTATGCCTTTCTAATGATTTGCCATCAGAAGACGCACTTGTAGCTCTACAAAAAAATTGGATTCTGTCACAGTCACTTCTCCATGGAGCTGCCAGCAATGTAGCAAAGATTAGAGATAACTGTGACATTATACTGGTGATGACTTACAATTTGTAAGATCAGAAGGTTAAATAAATGTAATCTTTCTACAAAATCAGTATCCACTTTGTAGTCAACTCCAGGCTGTATACTTGTTAGTATGAATAGATTATTCTTGGCTCTCTGGTTTAAAGTTTAAAAGGAAAGTGCTCATATAAAATACTCATTAAGACTGTCCAAGTCTTGGAGTACTTACTACAATTTCAACAAAACAGATCATCATGTCAGAAATACAAGCTAGAGTGTCCAAGTCAAGCATTCATTTACCAAATTTCTTTTGAACATTATGCCTAAAACTACAGTACCTTCTGTTTGTCGAGTATTTTCATGGCAAAATGCTGGCTCGAATCTTTGTGTTTAACCAGCATGACTCGACCAAACGAACCAGTGCCTAAGGTCTTCAAACGCTCAAAGTGGTCCAATGCCGCAGTTTGCTGAGGAGTAGAAGAGGGTGTCAGTAAGAGGAAAACACACTTAACAACTTGCCAGAAACATACCGTGAAAAACCCTACTTTAGTTCAGTTCTTTCTAAATCATACCTTATTTAAAATGTATTGTCATGTCAACTACAAGTATTTATAAAAGAACTCATGTTGTTTTAATGTGAATTAGATATGTTGTCATTGAGTACAAACAAAATGTATTTCACATTAGCCCAGTAGAGGGTGCACTGCCCCTCTCAAATAAATAGAACTTAATTTGTTCATGGGCGGGACTATTTCCATGAGTCTGCCTGCCTGAACAAGCATGTGACAACAGAAGTCGAGTCGATTCAAGATTTATTATGAGATGCATTGTCACACAAAAAGGTAAAAGCAATAGTAAAATAACACTATATAATAATAATAATAATAATAATAATAATAATAATAATAAAATAACAAAACCATGATGATTAAACAGAAAAGGAGAAGTAATTCTCTTTCACTCTCTCACCTGTGCTGGATTCTCCCATTTCTTCAGGAAATCTTCTTTGGCTTTGGCAAGAAACTCCTTCACTGTAATTAGGAACAAAGTGCATATTCATTAGAGAGAGCTCATGTTTTAAAGACCACCAAGTCCAGACTTATAGGATTTTGTATAATAGGTCACCTCACGTAATCACCAAGACCTGGAAAAGACCACAATATTGGTGTTTTACAATAAAACATGGAAGCCTTAGATATTTCATCAACTGAGCATGATTTAAGTGCCTATGTGTACATGAACAAAGATAATGTCTACGTGATCAGCTGATGACAGTCAGATGAGTGTTTGCATTCATCAGTCTTCTCAGCTCGGACTCACTACTTTCTTTGATGTTGGGTGCCAAACAAGTGCTTCTACCCCAACCATGAAGGTCCACAAGATAAACAATAAGTAAAACCTGGCTGACTGTGAATTAAATAAATGCCAACAATGATCTAAACCCTAATATTGCTCAAGGTAGTAATGCACCAGCTTAACCATACAGTCGAACAAGACACATAAAATACAAAAAAGTATTGATTAGTTGAGTATTTCCCCCTCTTTACTATACCACACATAAATCATCACAGGTGCAGAGAAATGCTTTTAGAAGCCACATATTAAAGACAATTGGAGATCACCTATATAAAGCCAAGGTGTGTCAAGTAATTGTAGGTTAAATACACCTGAACCTGCAAGCCCCAACAGCTGATGAGTCAATTTCCTTGGACAAAGGACATTCCAAACCAACTCATGACAGCTTCACTGTACAGCAAGGTCAATCATTAAAAAAAACATGGAATACACAGGTGTAAATCTCTCTAGCACAGGACAGCTACTAGTAATGGAGGCCACTGTGAGGCCTAGAACAACTCTGAAGAAGTTTCAGGGTTCCACAGCTGAGCTGGGAGACATTATGTGTACAACAACAGTTAGCCGGGTGCTTCACAAGTCACAGCTTTATGGGAAAGTGGCAAAGAGAAAACCACTCGCGTGACATCTCAGCTAGTGTTTGCCAGAAGGCATGTGGGAGACTCTGAAAGTAAGTAGAAATCCTACTCAATCCTATCTAGAATTTGTGACAGCACTTGGATGCTGATGTTCAATCATAGTGCCCATACAGCTTAACACAACCTCAGCAGTTTTGCAAAGAAGACTTTAAGACCGCACATGCTGGTGGCCCATGCTAGTGCATTATAACCAAAGTTGGATTTGCACACTGTGTGACCTATTTCTGAGATATTCCAAGTTGATTTCAATTAGAAAAACAATATTTTGAGACTATTTTATTTTTTACACATATGGTCAGCATTTTCAGAGATTTGACACTGTACACTCTCAGTAGAGAATCCAATCTTCAGACGTGGACCCCAAGACCTAAGTCAATTCACTTCTGAATGCAGCATTGCGGAATACCAGATAGATTTGGAATAATAAATTGATCTGTGAGTGCAGTTTAACATGAGGCTACCATGCCTTTAGAGGACATGGCCTCTGTGAACACAGTTTATGACTTGGCAATGCAAAACTACACGCACACACACGCTATTATAGACCAACAAAGATTTTGACAGCTTGGCACACACCGTGTCATATGCATTAGTTCATTTGTCTTGCCCTCATCTTTATGGAGCTAATCATAGTGCTCTGTGGGAACATGTAGATAACCAGTCCTTCCTCATTCCTCCTTACTGTCTGTGTACTAGCTTTGAGGACACTAGCTGCCCTAGCAGATGAGGGAGCAAAGCTTTTTTTAGATTTTGTTAGCCTTGGACACAAGATGGTTGAGATTGTAAATATACATCTAATGTCGAAATAGGAATATAGTAAATGTATTGTGTTCAAACAAATGCATAAAGGCCATGTTAAGCCTTTCAGGATAATGTGGAAAGTCTATCTGACTGGGCAATTGATGAAACAGCCTACAGCACAATTTAAATAAAGCCAGTCAGCTGTCAATAGAGAAAGTGCATACTCATTTCATGACTGACTTTTAGATATTGATATTTAAACCAATGGGCTTTTGGATATGTTCAAACTAGAAAACTAAAATGAATATTATGAAAATGTTATAAACAAATATCAACACAGAAACGTCTCATGCAAACATCTGAGCATCTCACACACATGCACTTAAAACTACACAAAAGCTTAATCCTGATCTTGCTAATGTGATTTCCTACTAATTCTCCAAAGACCAACAGCTCCAACAATAGGATGGGAGAAAGCCAGCAAGAACGGCAAAGACCAAAGTTCGCATAAACATGTCGAGAGCACTGCTGCTTTCACAGACAGAAGCAGAAGCAGCCTGGTCAACAGGGAGAAAACATTTCCGTGAAAATTGCTCAACTCCCACTTCCAGGCAGAAACAGCCACAAATGGAGCTATTCCTGTCATAACTTGGAGCTGCTCAGAGGAAAGACGTGGTGTCTTTGAGGAATTCTCTTGATCTTAATAGAGTCTCTTTTTCTGAGGTTTGGCTGCCACAACTACCATGGTAATTACGGCTGAAGAACTAAGGCTCAACACCTCAACTCTCGTGTAACCCCAAATTCCTTACCATCTGGGATGACTATGGGTACCTCTGGTGCTGCAGCATCTGCCGAGCGCGACCCTGATTCACTTGAGCGCGAGGATGACTCCCTCTTCCCTGCATGCCTTCTGGAGCTCTTCCTGTCACACATTAGCCCTGCAAAGTCTCCCCTGTTCTTCTTCCTTGGCCTCGTCCTCAGAGTCTACTGACTCATGACCTATCCTCCCCCTCTGAGAGCACTCTGGTCAGATCAGCAGCCAAACTCATCCACAGAAACCAGTCAAGTGTCCTTGCCGACAGGGTGTCTCCCGTCTTTCCTGTGACTGTCACCTTGCAGGGGAACAAGTTCAGAAAGTAGCATCCACATTCAGCATCCAGTCAAATTTAGCATGTAGAGCAGCACTGTTCCCGTTACATTCACACAGATCAATTGGACCCTTGCTTTGGTTTGTATCAATATTTATTCTGTGCACAAAGTACTCTCTGCCGTTCCCTCCCATGTAAAAACACACACGCAAACACACACAGAGGCTATATATTGATCTGAACAGGGGCATAATCACCAGGAGGAGGGGCGTAAAACACAAACTGGTATATTTATCCAACCCAGAGAGGAAGTCCTATGGAAAACTAGGCCTAAGTGAAGACCCTTGAGATGAAGTAGACACATCTAGATGCAACTAAAACTTTCCCTAATTAGCAGAACCAATCAGATGTCGCATCTGCGATGAAAAACTTTCAGAGTTGATCTGGGTGTTTTAAAAAACATAAAAGTGGCTCTCTCAGGAGACACTAGCGAAGCAGGGACGCACAAACCACAGTGAAACTTTTTCTCCCCGCACAAATGCACAAGAGAATCTGCGTAGTGCCAGTGCTGAATCGATCCTCCAAAAATCAATCCTACATCTCTCCCCTGGGCCTCACTGGCCCACTCTGACGCAGGAACAGAGGGGTTATATTAGGGCGAGCTGACCGATATTTAACTGTGAAGCGCGCCAAATCAGGTCCCAGTCTTCACCAGGCCTTGTTCAGATAGCATATGTCCCCATGTGGTGCATAAGAAAATCAGTCAAAGGGCAAACAGAGCTGCATGTAAACCAGGAAGGTGTTTTCATTTGTGTAAAGGTGCTAAATCATTGCAGTCATCAGCTCAGTGGCAGTGGATATTTTACTGTGACTGGTGAGCAAGCAGTTACTAAAAAAAACACCAATGGGAAGTTACATCTTACGGTAAGAATTGAATTGGCTAGTTAAATGACTGATTCAGGAGCAGAGGAGTTGACAAAGTGAGGAGAGTAGCTGAGTTGATGGTCACATCACCCTTTCATGTTACATTCATCTCTATTCAAACGCATGTCAGTGTTTTCGTAATATACATTTTGAAGCGGTGGCCCGTCGCTCCACCACCGCTGCTTCAGACTTTTATCAAATGTCAAATTACAATTACACGACTATGCGGAGGTGTCTGCTCCAGTGAAATCAAATGAACGGTTGTCCACTCTCTCTCCACTTTGAGGATGATCAACTGGAACAGTGACAGGACGTCAATCACTTGCAAAGTCATGACAACCAAATAAACAACAGCGCAAGTACAGCATTTTCTCCTCAAGCAGAGCGACAAACAGGGCAGAGCATAGTCGGACATACTCAGGAGCACCAGGAGAAATCCCAATGGGCCAGTCACTCTGTGGGCTGCTTGAGCCACCCATTATACAAAAACAAGAGCGAGAGAGATGCGTAGTCAGCCCACATCCCCCTCCTCAAGATCCTCAATACCAGTTCAACTGTTAGTCAAGGTTATGAGACTGTAAGACAGAAGACAATATAGATAAGATAAGCAAGGTTTGGGTTTATGTGGTTATCTAACGTTATATCGGTGCCTTTTGTTGAAACATGTTCAACTTTTCATAAAGTCAATGCGCCGACCAATCACAGCCTGGATGGGTCAGAACATTAAAAAAAGGCTGACATGCTACAGTGCTACTCATTCTTATGCATGAATGGTTATGATTACTGACAAGTTAGTAACCACCCAGGTACAACAAAACCCCCAAATCCCAATGGTGGAAGGCTAAAAGCTAACCAGCTAAATATATCGTGCCTATCAGGTAGCTAATGAACATTTTACACCGTGTTATAATAATAAAAAAAATAATATAGTAAGGGTATGGCTTGAGGGTGGTCTTCTGGGAGCCCTCACTTCTGTAACATGGCATTATAGTATGCTGTAGCTTTATTTGTTGCAGAGAACAAGTGATCTCAGTACGAATGCCTGTAAATGGGACTGCAGCTTTTCAAGACCAACAGACACAACGATTACTACGCCTGTAGTTGAGGCGAGAGTCCAAAGGAAACTAGTATTCCTTTTCCGATCACTGAACCCCATCGTCAGTCTTGCTTTGCTTGCAGCTGGATTTTACATCTCAGGATCGTTCCCTGATAGCATGACAGCTCACCTGTTCAGTGCTGTAAGCTTATCTGAGGTGGCTGATTGGCATTTCAACAGTAAGGTCCACTGATAATCACTGCAGGCTTACAACAAAGCCCCTTTAACTGGAGACAGGAAGTGATGAGCGATCCAAACACAAACCTGCCCATGTTACACAAACCAGCTGCGTGCAGAGCAGGGGCAGGACATGAACCACACAGATATTTATAGATACAGGGAGTTGCACTTTGACAGGGTGCCACCTCATTATATGACCAAATTCAAAACACGAGATTCAATACAACAATCCTTTATGTCATAACTGGCTGTCTTTCTCAGATGTTTAAGAAGTATGTGAAGTACGGGAAAATATTTCCATGTTATCAAACACGCAAACAATCATGCAGACTTACAAGAGCCCAACCAGTGAGAAGGGCAATGACACAAGAGCTTTCTAACAAAAAATAAAGTGTGTGTGTGTGTGTGTGTTTGGTCAGGTTCAGGCTGTGCAGCATGGCGCCTGACAGACTTCCACTGTAACTGAGAAATGCCTTCCTTTGAACTGTAACTAGAAAACAATAGGCAACAGAGGAGACAAACAACAGGCTGCTGTTGTGTGTTTATTTGTTTACATGGACATATGCACACATACGTCTTAGCTGCTGGCCATAAATGCCCATACAACCAATGCCAGTATAAAAGATCACCCAACCAAAGCCAACAGACACTCATCTCACCAGGGCATGATATAAATTTAGTAACAAACATTATCAAGAAAAAAACAGCTTGATTATCTCTTAAACATAAGAATTTGAGCGCAGCCTGTGACTGGCTAAGCTAGTGGGACAAAGCAAGGGCCACAGCTCCATCCCTAACCCATGCTCCTATCCAGGTCTAGAATGAAAACTCACTGCAGCAGCAAGCCTCTAGCTCCTCCTGTGGTTGGTCATGTCTGCCTTCTCCACTGCCTGTGTCCCCTAGACAGGGCCCAGCTCGATGAAACAGCCTTCCTGCCAGCCTGTGAATAACAGACATCATACAAGGCAGGAGGGAGCCAGCTGATAGCCAGTGTAGAGTCTCAAACTGTATGTCCGGAGGTTCTAACGAGTGGAAAATCCAAAATATGTGATACCAACAGCGTCTTAAGGGTCAAAACTTTAATCTATCCTGGCCGGCTGTGTTTAGTTTATAGAGCAGTAGAGGCGATGACCAACTGTGCAGAGCCTGGGCTGGACCTTCCTTGCTCCTTCACTTCCTGCTGCAGTTCACAGTGTCTATCCGCCCTGCTTCCTCTTGTGGGCCAGAAATCAGCTTTGTATACTCGTGCAGCGGCTCTCTGCTCGTCTTCTGCCGCCTGGAAAGTTCAGGGGAAACAGGCCCTTCACACATGAACAAGCTCTCAACACTCTCTTTCCATTTTGCGTAGAAACCAAAAAGGACTGCCATGTTGTCCTTAACCTCTAGCTGCTCTGTGGAAAATTGCGCTCCTGGGTGTGGGCTCTGGACCCCTAGTCTGCACCTGTCTCTGGGGATCAGGGTGGGCCCTCGGCCATCAGGCTGATAAGGATATGAAGCATGACATGTGAAAAAACCTCTCACCAGCAGTGCCTCCTCTGTCTCTGCTTCTAGCCAACAAATCCCCCAATTTCCATTCCTTCTTTAAAAAATTAACATTAAAAAACAAATCTCTGTGCTATAACACCTGAAAGTCATGGGCCTTGTCACAGGGGTTACCAGTGATGGGTTAACATAACAGAGGGTCTGGAGGCCATTCTTCACACATACTCTCTACCAGCAACATAGAGCTGACACTCATTTTGCAGATACCTCTTCAGACTTTGCACTCTTGAGCGTTATTTATGGTATCATGGATAAAAACATAAAACAATGTCCTCCCTGGCCTTCTCTAGGGTCAGTGATACTGAATGGAGAAAGGACTGAGTTAATAACATTTTATTAAGAAATAGGATGTAGTTAACATTAGTGGTTAACCACTGAGGTTCATACTGTAGAACATTTATTGTGTGAGCTTATACAAATGTCCCCTATTTTCTTTTTTTTAATGTTACAGTTATAAAAACTGGTGTCAATCTCTTGTTCGACAAGTTGATCAACAAAATAAAAAGTTGTGGGGAGCAACGGGCCACAAAAAAATTACCATGAGCGGAGCATCTTTTCCTCTGTCACACACACAGACATGCGCACGCACACGCACATACACTCAGTGACACATACAAGTACCCTTGTTCTAAATGCTGCTCATCACATGATGTTCAAGAGACTCCTCAACTCCCAAGTTTCTGCCTGGAGAGGATCACCCTCATGCATCATATGACCCCATCCTGGTGGCTTTTTCCTTCTCTGATAACAACCAACTCCCCTCTACTCACTGTCAAACGCAGTCTGTGGGACTCAATGCTCAGGTCCACATTACTTTAAGATTAAACTCATCACTTACATCAACACCCTGAAATACGTGCATCTCCATTCATGCTTCAAATATGCATTTCTTAAAACATACTTGTTTATATACACAGAGGAATGTTTTGTCCTGAAACAATTAGGTTATTAAAAACTGGACAAGAAAACTCTGCACCAGGGTGTAGGGTTTGCAATGCCATTGCAACCTTTCATAACTTTATGAGATGAGGGAGAGAGAAAAAAAAAACATCTGAAACACATGAACCACAAAGAAACCTATGACTGTTGTATAAGGCCAGTTGTTGTCATCCTCACTGGTACCTCTTAATACAACCTGGGGCTTTTAATCACGAGCTTTCCCACAGAATCAGCGGAGAGAATGAATAACATCCTCTGCTGTTCAGCTGAGATGAACATGGTGTCACAGTAAAATAGTTTGCCTTCAGTTTATATGTGTATGCGAATGGCCACGGGTATCTTCCATAGGGTTTCTTCTAAAGTTGACAATGCAGTAAAGTTTAGCACATTCTGCTTAATCACCTCTCCATATTAGAATAGGGTGTTGAAAGCAATGTAATGTGGTGTCATTGTGGAGGGTCTTTGGGCCTTGATGCATTATACAGGTGTTAACATTTACTTTTAATTTCACTGCCTTATGTAATAATTACAGTAAAACAACCAAAGCAGGCGGCATGGTATAGCTAGCTGTTGCAGCTGTGGGTAAAGGGTACTCACCGCTCTCCATCTCATTGCCCTTCTTTGCGGTGGGCGTGTTGCCCATGATGGCAGGCTGATGGTGGAGTCCCTGGGCTCGGACTGAGTTTTCCTTTACAAGTCGTTGAGTAATGCTACGCCGCTACCGCAGTCGCTGGGCTCAATGAAGCTGACAGCTGGCTACTAGCTGACAGCTACCATTATTGACTAACTAGTGTAAATATATTTCCTTCAATACCTTTCCTTGGTGTGTTCGGAAAACTCCAAACAAGCGAGTATATCCAAATATGCAGCTAACACTACCACTTTAGGTTAGCTAGGCTAGCACGCTAGCAAACTCTAGTAAGGATGACCAGTGGATGTTAGCTTTGTAATGTTAGCTCGTCAATTTCCAAGCGAGCACCGGCAAATCAAGATGTCACTCGGCTGTCCTTTATTTCCAGAGACGGCTTGGTGTATCAAAAATCCAGTCCGGAGCTTTAGGCAGATCGTCGAAAGCTGTTTCCCGTCTATCTAACGAGCAGGCTAGCGTTAGCTTTTAGCGTCCCTCGCAGTCGTATCCTGGCCTGAACTAACCAGGTGATATCTCTGTGTATGCAGGCCTTTTCAGTTGAGACCTGGATAACAAAAGTGGTGTCCAGGTTATTTGTTTTTTCCGCTGTTGATTATTTCAAATGGATATATCTCCATTCGTTTCTAAGTCAGGCATCAAATGCAATGGTTTCCTGGGACCGACCATCTGATAGTCGATTCCTAAGATCAACAGACCCCTTCCATTAATCTTCAGACCGCAAGGGAAACTCCAGTCATCCATCCATCGGGTCCCACCCCTAGCTGGCTCTGATTGGCTACATACCCCCATACTTACGCGACAGAAGGCACAATTCAAGTGCTGATTGGATAAACATCACTACATCCAATCATTGCATTGATGCGATTCGTCTGTCAAATCGTTATGTCCGCCTCCCGGACTTGCTAGTAGCCAATACGCCAATAACTAAAACTGTGTTTGTTTCTTTTTGCTTGAAATTATCAGCTGTTTGTATTTATCTGTCTGAATTTTGTGCAGGAGACAAATCAAACGCAGTCTCCTCTTGCAATCATCAACCTATTTGCAGAGCAGTCTTTTCCTATAAACAGTTCTGTAGCCTAGCCACCCCTTTTACCCGACCGATCTGTGATTGGGTGTGACGTTAACACAGGCTATATTTAGTAAAATGTGAAAATATAAGATACTCACACTGATATTTGTGTTACAGAGCTGGCTCTCTGTTGTGTTTAACTTATCATTAAATTAAGCTTAAGTACTTGTTTGGTACAATCTTAACAAGGACAAGAGTAAAAACATTTGTTTTCAGCAGATGCATTCAAACGTGGTTTATATTCTGTTTTCCTGCTTCTGTAATCTAAAACCAAAAAAGGAAAGACAAAATAAGGCAGGTAATTAGGAGGAACATAGTTCTTACTATCACACAGTCATTTATACACTGATACAAATACAATGTTTTTTATTTGGAACACAAAATTGAAAAAAAATAAAAGAAGAAAAACATGGAAGAAGTGATATAGCCCATACAACACCCATCCAAACTCTGCAATCTAAGTGGGAAAAGGTTTAAGTGCAAAAGGAATTTCAACACAAATATAATGGCAGATTATCAAATTCCTGTCCAGCAACACATTGCAATTTATTTGCCTATTGCTTCAGTGCTGAAATCCTCTTACATGGGTACAAATCAGTTTTGCGCCAGTAAAAGGAAGGAAGGAGAATCACACATCAGCTTTCTGTTCTGTTTCAGTTCAGCTGTATCATGTCATAGTTACCGTTTTCCATTCCATGAGTTAAACTACTTCAACATTGCTTTCATCATGGCAAGGAACTCCCCATCTAAAAGTGATGATTATACCAGTGAGATGTTCACAATCTTCCTCATCTGAAGCCCAAGGTGAGAGTCCATGTTTGACAAGCTTCAGGTAAATAAGGGCAGCTGTAAGGCAAAGATGTCTGTACATCCACACTGTAATGTCCACAGGCATTCCTCAAAAATAAGGTCTCGTGCTGTGACTTATCACCTTTGGGGCAGGGGTCATCTCTATAAGCAGTCCATAGAGTTATCTGGTAGTATCCCCAAGGGTGGGGCCTTGCCTGGGAGACAGGATGGAGGGAGCATGGAGTTTGACGTGGGATCCACATTCTCAGAGTCTTCCATTCGCTCTGCACAACCTTCCCAGTTTATATGGAATCTGGTAACACGTGGGTTTGATGCCAGAATATTTCTCTGGAGCTGAAAAGGAAGACATAAATATAGATAAATACTTACATTAAGGAATATGTGCATATTGCTGCTATCAGTAATCAATTCATCCCACTTTATTTGGCATCTAGACTCAGGGCAAGAAGATGTGAACCCTGTAGATCAGAATGGTACAAATGGTATTTTTCAAACAATGAATAATCAAATAAACAACGATACATGAATCTACATTAAACTACAACTTTGCAACTGCATCACTCATCCAAGAAGTTAATGAATTAAGAACATTGGATTACAGAGTGTTAACATTTCTGCTTAACTAGTTATATAACCATGGGAATTTGATGGGATTATTAGCAATTTTTGAAGGATCAAAGAATCTTAGCGTTTTTTGTTCCAAAGTGCAGGGTCAACAGAAAGAAAAGCTTCAATTCTGCGATGTATTAGTGGACCACGCTGTTCGATGACTACCTTTGTTCTTATGGTCATGGTTAATATAATAAAAAACAAGTTCTTAAAATACTAGGGTTGTGTAGCGTATTAAGTCTTTCACCAATTACAAATTTGATTGTTAATTAATGTTTAATTAATGTTAACTATACATTCAAGCTCATGAAATATTACTCTCCAAATTATTATTTTAAACGAGTGAAATAAGCATTAGCAATCACATTAGAAATAGAACTCAGGAAATTATCTAGAAATTAACCATTAGTCTGACCTGTGTGTAGTCAGGCTTGATTGGTGGATTTTCACGAAGCTCTGGGTCTGTGTATTCATTGTTCACGTAGTAACCAATGCGAATGAACTCCTGGCCCCGGTATGTGCAGGTAATCAGCACTACAGTTACACCAACAGCATCACTTTCAGGAATCAATCCAGTGTTTGGGGCATCAGCCTGTTAAAAGAAACGCAACACTATGATAAGCAAAAACAAAAAGCAACTTTTTATATACATTAATTTCAGGAATTTAAACTGTCCACTTGTCAATTGTTTGTTTTTGTTTTTTCTATTTTGACCATTTATTCATCTATAAGTGGATTATAACATGGAACAAAAATTATCATTTGTAGATTTGTATACATGAAAGTTGATTTCTCCTCAAGTCAGTAGTTATATGCCATGTGACTTCAAATAACCTAATTTTAAATGGCAGTAGTTTTCAAACTAATTTTGTCCTGATTAAATGATTACTCAAATTAGGATTGCACTGATTAAATGGGCACCAACTGAAATTGATATTTGCTGATATTCATTACGAACAATTCAAAATATAGGTGAGGAAATCAAATCTATGTCAATTGTTTCTGCACCATCCAACCAAGGTTTCTGAGGCAGTTTATGATCCCATACAAGAGGCTGCTGGAGCCAGCCTGTTCCTTCTGTCCACATTGTTTGTCGACTCATAATAACATGTTGAATAGCTGCTATAGCTTGACCAATACAGGATTTTTGAACCCAATTCCTATACTGATATTTGAAAGTTAAAAAGAAAATCAATAAAAAATCAATGATATATTGGCCAATATTCATTTTCTCTGCACAATCCATTAAATAAACATTTTTGATAAGGTCACCTTCATTTTTTTTTTCTAGCCAAGACATGTACTGGGCAAAACATTACACAATTGAAAAATAAAGGTATCACTACTCTGAGTACAAACTATAGAACGGTGACACTGAGTAACTTGTGATATATCAGCCAATTTATCAGTCGGGCTCTAGAAGCCACTTTCTTTACATACAGCATCTCATCCTGTTGCTGCCCACAGTGTGACATAATATGAATTATTGTGACCTGGCCAGATGAACAGGTGGTGAGAATAGGAACTACAGTATAATCTCCTGGTAGATTGATGTAATTGATTGAGAATTATGTAAAATGTTTGTAAATTTTATATCTTTCAAACTGCTCTGTGAACAATTTGAAAGCTTTGCAGGAAAGGAGAACTGTCCAAAATATTAAAAGGCAAGAGGATGCAACTGCAGATTTTGAAAGGTGTAATAGAACATAACAAGTTGTTATATAATTACTGTTCCCAGCATATATGGCTAAACCAAGATAAAGCACTGGCAGTTAGTTTGCCTCCACAAAACACACCTGAAACACAAACATATGTCTCCCAGCAGGTACTGGGCCGACCAAGACGGAGTCGAGGACTTGGTCATACTCTTCACTCTCTGCTGAGCCAACATAGATGATCTTCCATTCCAAGTCTATAGAAAACAAAACAAATAAAGTGAAGCAGCCTGGGTAACATTTACAGAGACAGATCAAAATGTTCAAGTCCATATTATTACCTGTGCAAAACAATAGCCATACTATGTGTGAACAATGATCCACATGCTACTATGAGTAATAAAGAACACAGCAAAGTTGTTGGTATACCAATAACAATGTAAATATACAGTATATTGTAACAGTGAATTGAAACTTAAAACGTTGTCACCCACAGACAATATTTATTGGACTACGTGCTGTAAACGTAGATTAAAAGTAAACAGTGAACTCAAAATGAATTAATGATTATTCACACTGCAACTGAAAAATACTTTCCCAATACTAAATGACGAGTAACAAAGGCTAGGACTGACATGAAAGGTGTGAGATGAATGCACTTTAGGCTACGTTAGCCATCACTGACAATTTTAACAGTCTGTATTAGCATACTTATAAGTTTCACGGATCTAACGTCAACCTTGCTATATTACACAACTTAAATACGGGTCCATCATGGGCAACACATTCAGTCAGGCTGTGTAACATTACTTTACTATGACCTTGTTACGTTACGTTACATTTCAGAAATTTGACTTTCTGACTAAAGTTAACGTTAGCTAATGTGTAGCTAGCTAACCTAGCGTTAGCTGTTAGCAATATCTAGCAGAGCAGAGATACAAACTAGCAGCTGGCTCCCGCTTTGTCATCACACCCACAATTATGACAGCTTTTCTACGATGGTACATACCTTCGGGAAGGTCCTCCATACACTCAAATGTTATTTCAAACTGAAATGGGTTTCCAAAGGGACTCGGGTTATCTAGGACAGCCACATTCAACACCTGTACCTTCGCCATTGTTGCTGAAGCGCTAAAAAAGGGGCTAACCAAAAACAAACGTTCAAACCAGTTTCCCGGGGAATGCTTTAAAAGCAATACTACAACAACACGACAGTTAACAGAGTCAACAGTATTATCTGCCAAACACCTTTGGTTTTACCAAACTTAAGACTTATTTATACGACTAAATGCACAGTACTCACTAGATTAATGTTCAGTAAAACTGGCTTTTATTAAATTTGAGGATAGATATGCCACTCTCCCGCCGCTTTCCCTGTCCTTCCCAGGCTTCACCGCGCCGACGGCAAGCGGTGCGTGCGTGACAGAGATGCCGCCTCCTTGTAGGGAAAGGCAAAGTGCCTCTATCGCCCCCTAGTGGCACGGTCAGAGAGGCCCTGGCTTACGTATATTAAATGCACCTTGCTTACATTACTGACTGCAATTACTATAAACATAAGCAGATTATTCCTTTCCCCAAAGTACTAAAACAAGTTGGAAGCATTATTGCAACGTGACATACACCTTGCATCTATCAACTCTCAAGTCAATCAATATGTTGCAGGTATTTTGCTACTGTTTTGATTGCCGGCAGTTCCACGTAATTACCTTGGGTTGGGAGGTACAATGAAATGAACTGTCCCACCCCAGGATGTGCGGACAGCAGGCACATTTCGCAATGTAGCCGAATGCAATCAAACACAAAATTGCCACAAAATAACCTTGAAAACTCTTGAAACAGTTTTCAACTGAACAAAAACTGACATGTATACAGCGGCAATATTTATTGCAAGACTATTTGATGATGTTGTGATGTTTCCGCACCCTGTGTAAACCATATGCCTGCAGTCACGGTCTATGGGACAACTGACTGATACAGACTCTCTCTAGTAAAATGTCCATATTGCTTTATGCAACTGAGAGGACAACCATGTATACCAGAGAGAAAAGCTAAAAATCTATTGTTTTTAAATTGAATGTGTTCTTCATTGGCCAGTAGGTGAAGTGTAGTGAAGAGTACTCTGAAAAAACATGCAAGACATACAAATAAATACATTAATAGAAAACACAACAAGGCGTATAACTTATTCATAGATTTTCAACTTGGTCTGTCATGCCTTATTTGCAATGAAATAGCATTTCCGTTTTTTAATTGAATGAATCTTCATTGAATTTGATGACCACACATATATTCTGTGATATTACTGAATAAAATACCATATAACTCAGTAGGCCATATTTCCAGCTGTCCATGCACCACTACATTTCTTATGTATTAGCATAGTAGTTAACTTTGTCTGTCTGACTCATAATCTGTCAAAAATAGAATACTGTAAATCACACAGCAAATTAGGATTCCCAGATATTATATTACTGAAATACTGTATAAGACAGGAAAGAAAAACGCACAAAAATGATATGGTCATAAAGGGTGTATCTGCTCAGACTGACTCACAGCTGTAATATTGGAGTAATTTTCCATAGCAGTGCTCCGGTTTACAAAATCGCCTCACTGCTCTCACACACTGTCCAAATGAAAACTATCTGACCACCACAGATTAGGCCTGAAGCAGCCCACATTTTCTTTGCCCATCTGAGTCTGAGAGGGGGAGATTAGGTGAGGATTAGAGCCCACTGGACCAGCTGGCCGCCGAATTCATCCTTAAAATATCTCAGGAATGTTGATATCCTTTCTGATGTTGGGTAACATGAAACCTGATGGAGGCGCTATTTCATGCCAACACTACCACCACCAGCAGCAGCAGCAGCAGCAGCCAGGTTGCTAGGTAGGAGCTAGACAGGGAGCACAGTCAAACATTGTGCTCCTGCAAGTTGGAGCAAGTGAGAGCTACCTGGCATCATAGACTAACCAAAAAAGGTTACGTTTAAATCAAGTATCAGGAGGTAAATAGGAATAATGTGACACATAGGTGATTAAAGCTGCTTTTTAGATAATATAAAGTTTAATTTGAGGAGTTTTTTTTAATGGCAACAGGAGAAATCGGGTCTGCTCCGCTTCACTAAACTGCGTTTTTCCTCGACTTTGTACAAAGGAGTATCTGTCCGCTCTGCTGCAGGTGGATAACTGCGCTCAGGTAATGTAACACGAAACTGAACCATGTGACCAATGGCGATTTGAAGAGTAGACGGAAAAAAAACTCCTTTACATAAAACACCAACTGGTAGTGCAGACCAGGATGTAGTCCGGCACTGGATCATACATGTATTTCAGTAGCACGATAAACGTCTTTTTTTTTGTCTGCTGGTGTTACCTGTCATTTTCATTGGACTTAACCATTTGTTGCAGTTTCGTTTTGGACAAGGTGAGGCGGAAGCAACATGGTTCATCCGTGAGGAATCAACCTGCTCGATGTTTCCCGTTTAGCTTCGATCACCTGAAAACAGCCTGATCAAGGGTATGTGTCCAACAGAGCTTGTGGAAAATTGACTTTACAACAACATATTGTCTTCTTCACTATTACAAAATATAATAATATTATTGCAAATGAGATCGAACTTTAAAGATGTACTATTAATAGGTTATTATTTTCCTGTGGTGAGCGCAGGTTTAATGGTGATTCAACATCAGGCTGAATGTGTGACTCAGTGGTTGTGTGGTTGTTAGCTTCCTGACTCAACCTCAGATTAAAGGAGTCTATAAGAGGGTCAACGTGAACTCAAAATGATAAAAACTATTTATCTTTCCTTTACTGACAATAATGTGTTTTCAGTTGTTCAAGGGGGGCAATAAGACTAAAGTGAATGCTGGACCTAATGAAATGGACTCGAGCTGATGTCCCAAAGTCCCAGTCTGCCCTCACTTGGCCCTGCTGGTCTTGGGTAGAGATGGCAGCGTGTCCGGATGTGCTGGCCGTACCTGGAGTTGTGGTTGGGAGTGTTTTACTGCTGGTGCTGAGCAGTGATCCTGTGTGGGGTGAGTCAGTAACCATCCCTTCATCTTCAGTACTCCCACACAAATAAGCCATCCCTCTGACCACACACACACACACACACACACACACACACCATTAAATCTTGCAATGATAAATAAAAAAAAACAGAGGACCTTCCAGACTAAACCTGAAACATGCACAGGCTTGTCAGCATGTTGTAAGAACATTGGACTAAGAAATGAATTAAGAAACACACTCTGCTGTATGAGAGAGGTATATTTCCATCTGTTTTCTGCTTATCAACAATTACATATGCAAAACAATTCAATTTTACAATACATTCAGCTCTCTCTTATGAGCATGGCCCCTCCTGTAGCCCCTGCTTTTTCTTATCAAGTTGTACTTGTGTCCTTGAAAAGTTTACTATTTGCCCTGGTGAATGATTGACTCAGAACATGATAGAGGAGGGTTTAAGTTTCCAAAACAAAACCTTCTTATTAAACTGATTTTCAGTGGCTTTATAGTGCTTAACACAAACAAACAAACCAACAATAGATTTGGGTTTTTTCCATATTTCAAACAAGCATGTCATCTGACTCAGCTGACTGTATGTCTGCAGTACACTCTGCATTCCTGAGCTTCTCCTCCTCCTCATTCATGCTCCTGGTCAAGTAGTTACTCTGTAGTTTCATGACGTCCCTGAGTAGTCACATGGCCGGTCATGGATAAAATTGCTGGAAACAGCAGTACACTGGCGGGATATCTTGGTATGCTGCGTTTTGTGTCTGCTGCCTTGAAAGTGTCCATAAGGCTAAAAACAACTTCTGCTGTGCTGTTGGTTCTCCTTTTTTTTCTACTTGTGTAAAATAATGTTACCACTGCATTAAAAAAGGAGTTTAACTTTGATGTGAAGAAACTGCACAGTGTTAAAGGTCGTTGATACCACTGTCATAACTGCATGGTAAATGTGTAGCTGAAGCCAGCAGTCGGTTAGCTTAGCAATAACTACAGGACTACAGGAAACAGCGAGCTTGGCTCTGTCTGAAGGTAAAAAAAATCTGCACATTCTCAACTCTAGTTATCACTGATTGACACTTTATATCTTGATTGTGTAAAACGTTCTAAAACCAAAATGTAATAACAACAATTGACCATTTTACAGGGGCATGGCCAGAACAAGTAACTTCCTGGAGTCTCCGCTTTATTTCTCAAAATGTCGAACTATTCCTTTAAAGTCAACCAGATTACTCAGACAAACCAGATTACAGCAGAAGTAGGATACATGTTCTAGCATGCGGTAACCAGTTTACTCAAAAACCCAAGTTTACATGTGCTCATTAAGTAAAACAACTGATCCTAGATTATTAGTTAATGGACAGCCCCAATAGCTTACCAGCAATTAGGAGGCCCATACTCAACTGTATGTATACACATGCAAGCAGTGAGAATTATTTTGCATTGTTGCTACAGTGTTGTTGATGTTTCTGCTCTTGTCACAGGGAATTATACGATTCTGGAAAGTGACACCCGTTCTAATAACACTGCTGTAAGTAAATAACCTTCATTATGACCGGTAAATGACATCAGAAAGTGTCCAGTGTCAGCAGATTGATCACGGTCCTGTATTTTTCCATTTGCAGGGACCCAACATCGCAGCTATCGTAGCGCCTACGGTCATCCTGGGTGTCCTGGCCATAGTCTTGGCTGTTCTTGGCTGGCTCCTCTGCGTGGTGAAAAAGAAGAGACAGACTGAAGGGACGTATAGACCCAGTGCTGAGGAACAGTCCGGTGCAAGCAGCGTGGCGGCACCAGATGCACTAAAGTTACCAAAGGAGGAAAGACTCATTTGAGATGCTGTGCTTTATAGATGTAAAACATTTGCATGGCAGCATTCCTGTGTGACAAGGCTCCCTCCCTGGAGCCGATCAATGAAAGAAAAATCTCCCTACGTTCGAGAGAGGACAAGTTTGAGGCACCATAACATGATGCATTTACTTACCGCTTTCATTTTAACAAGCGCTGAATGGATGTAGTGGATTTTAAGAACAAGCGAACATTTCAAGGAGGTTTTGAACATTTTTTCTGCACAAATGAAACAGTATTTTGTCACCACTAATAGTTTAGTTTAGAGATGTTTTTCTTGTTTCAGTTGCCTTAATATTTACCACATACTATTATGTTATGAAATACTGTCACTGGCAATCTATACCGATCTTATACCTCAAACTTTTGCCCCTGAGAGTTCTGATGGGTCCATTGCATTTTAATTTGAGACAGATGTTTGTTAGCCTAATACTGGGTGTAATTAAACATCACAGCGCAAAAACTCTTGATTTTAGAAAGACTGCTGTACGTTAAAAATTAGGTTAAACTGAGACATTATATTGAGCAAAAGCAAGCAATTGTTTACACTTAAAGTATTCCTCAAGTAATCAAACTAATTTAAAGTCACATTATTTAAAAATGTTCATTTCATCAGATCAGTCATGCAGTGCAAAATGGCATCATAATCAAGCAGATGTGTTTTACAATGTCACATGTTTATTTATGCTTTTGTCAAATAAATAAAATGTTTGCGAGATAGTTGAATAATGAACTATTTAAATAATCTCTGAGGAAATCGTCCTGTTCTAATTGACGAGTTTTCTTAAAAATACATGATGCTACTAAAAGTATGATTATATTTACTGCATGCAATCCCACTCAAAATAAGATTTGACATCAAAAACTACTTGGGAAACATTGGGAAAAATGTCCATAACTATGTATTGTACGAGTCTTACTGTAGGATGATAAAACAGCGCTGCAGATAAGGAGTCCTGGTAGAGTGAAAAGTTCAGCTGCTGCAACAACCTGTCAGGCTGTACCTGATAAAGTCACTGAAACACTGAAGCCATTGTTAGTCTCTCTTGGGAAAAAAGGTTATCTATAATATAATGAAAAATTGTAGAGAGAGTCTAATCTTTTATGTACAGGTATGTTATAAATCAAAATATTTGGAAACTAGAGGAAAGGTGGCCAATATAATTCAACATTGACCTGTACTATACACACACATACCCATTCTCAATGGATCCAGATTGGAAATAACTATCAAAATTCATAGTCATCATGTTGTGTCATTTGCATTATACATTAGCATTTTCAGCTTCTCTGTGCTGGACCATCCTGGGACCTCTCACTCTCTATCCTGGCTGTTGGTGCCTCATTCCAGATGTTTTGGTGTTAACCTCTTCTCTGTCTCCCTTGGGTGCATGTTGTCTCTCTCTCCCTCTGTGTGTGTCTGTTCCTTTCTCCTACCCATGTGAATGGCGTGCTTGAGTTCTGCCTCTTGTGTGTTTGTGTAGTCTGTCCTCTTCCAGGTCTCCATGTTGGAGAGGAGGTCATATGACTCTGATTTGTTTGGCGACACCTGAAGTTGCTAAACGTCCTCCGGAATCCATATTCTTCATATATGTTTAAATCTATTTATAATTTTGTCATCCTGATTGTCTTGGTCTTAGTCACGTCATTCATTTTTCTGGTCGTTTTCACCTTCATCATATTTAATTTTATTTACAGGCTGTATACACAGTTAAACTGCCAAACCAATTAATTCTTTTTTAGATCAATTGTCCTACAGGTAAGAGGTTTACAGGCAACTAACTAATCAGTATGTAAATACAATTTTAATTTGAAAGCAAAAACATTTTTACGGGCCCCATAAATCATGCTGTGACCCTCTTAGGGGACCTGACCTTCAGGTTGAGAATTACTTCCCTTGTCAGCAGGTCGCAGGACAGACAATGAAGTGCAGTACAGTCAGATTACACATTAAAGGAATCAATAAAAACTCAGAAGCAGTAAAAGTGGCCTTTTAATCAGATTTTAATCATCCTCTAATTCAAGGCTTCACAGTTAAAATCACTTGCTTTTAAATTCCGCAAGGCAATGACAGGACAGATGTAAGGATGCCAATAAGTCAGCGCATTCACAACATACAAAAACACTAACCAAAAACTCCACTAGCATCAGTTAACGTCAATGTCTAACACTAGAGCAACAGTGACGTAGACGGTGACAGTTTAGTATGTGAGTGCGGCGGACCCTTCAATTTATGATGGAGAGGGATGAAAGGGATGGAGCTGGGGGGATGGGTGACGTGAAATTAGGTTTTTGCAGCTGGCTAGGCTGAGGTTTTAGGCGACTTCCTCCTCTCCCTCTTCCTCAAACTCGCCCTCCTCAGCGGTGGCATCCTGGTATTGCTGGTACTCGGACACCAGGTCGTTCATGTTGCTTTCGGCCTCAGTGAACTCCATCTCATCCATGCCCTCACCGGTGTACCAGTGGAGGAAGGCCTTACGGCGGAACATAGCGGTGAATTGCTCGGAGATGCGCTTGAACAGCTCCTGGATGGCTGTGCTGTTGCCGATAAAAGTGGCAGCCATTTTGAGGCCACGGGGTGGGATGTCACAGACGGCAGTCTTCACATTGTTCGGGATCCATTCAACGAAGTAGCTGCTGTTCTTGTTCTGCACATTCAACATCTGTTCATCCACCTCCTTCATGGACATGCGGCCCCGGAACACCGCAGCCACGGTGAGGTAGCGGCCGTGACGCGGGTCACAGGCAGCCATCATGTTCTTGGCGTCGAACATCTGCTGGGTGAGCTCGGGCACAGACAGGGAGCGATACTGCTGGCTGCCCCTGCTGGTGAGGGGGGCAAAGCCTGGCATGAAGAAGTGCAGACGGGGGAAGGGCACCATGTTGACAGCTAGTTTACGGAGGTCAGCGTTGAGCTGGCCAGGGAAACGCAAACAGGTGGTCACCCCGCTCATTGTAGCGGACACCAAATGGTTGAGATCTCCGTAAGTGGGGGTGGTGAGTTTAAGTGTGCGGAAGCAGATATCGTAGAGAGCTTCATTGTCAATGCAGTAGGTCTCATCTGTGTTCTCTACCAGCTGGTGGACAGAGAGAGTGGCGTTGTAGGGCTCCACCACAGTGTCGGACACCTTGGGAGAAGGCACCACGCTGAAGGTGTTCATGATGCGGTCAGGGTACTCCTCGCGGATCTTGCTGATGAGCAGGGTGCCCATGCCAGAGCCAGTACCGCCACCCAGGGAGTGAGTGAGCTGGAAGCCCTGGAGGCAATCACAGCTCTCTGCCTCTTTTCTCACTACATCCAGGACGGAGTCCACCAGCTCGGCTCCCTCGGTGTAGTGGCCCTTGGCCCAGTTGTTTCCAGCTCCACTCTGACCTGTAGTCAAGAGTATCAAAGGTCATTGATGAAACACAGGCAGGATATTCTTATGTCAAAAATCAACACAAATCAATTCTGATGTGATTACAGGTAAGTGCGTCTTTGCTAAATTCACATAGCTTACCAAAGACAAAGTTGTCGGGTCTGAAGATCTGCCCGAAGGGACCGGACCTGACTGAATCCATCGTACCAGGCTCCAGATCCACCAGGATGGCTCGGGGCACATACTTTCCACCTGAAATCAGGTCAAATGGAGCAACAATGTCACTTGTAAATCTTGATGATGCGTTTAATGTAAATAATTTTGCATAGTAGGAGATCTCTGGAGAGCTCTGATGTGTATTACAGCTGAAACTGTAGCTTACCTGTGGCCTCATTGTAATAGACGCTGATCCTATCGAGCTGCAGATCGCTGTCTCCATGGTAGGTACCCGTGGGATCAATGCCATGCTCATCACTGATCACCTCCCAGAACTGAGGAAGAAAATAGGCGTGGAAGGAGAGGAGGTAGAGACAGATGTTAATTTAGCCCAAGGTGAAAAAAGAAAACACAACATAAATAAATTAAGATACTGAAAATAGGTAACAGTACCCGGATTTCTAACACCCTGAAATGGCATACATTAGCTACTTTACAGGAAGCTATTTTTAAACAAACTGCAAGGCAGTTTAATTCTCTTTAATTCAGGTCGAAAGAGCAGTCTAATAGTTTGAAATGCAGAAGGTCTCGGGGAGTAATCAAGCAGATGGCAATAATCTGATAAGTAACAGTGTCTTCAATGCTGTAAAAACACACTGAACTATTAAAGGTTAACATTTAAAACTACTAAATACAATGATGGCACTGTTGAAATAACAAAATAACACTTTGTATTGGTGTAGAAAAGACATTTTTTCAACAGCAATTGGGTTGAAAAGAATCGTAAGTAAAAATAGGTCATAAAAGTGGAGGGGGAGGGGAGGCTGCTGCTGCTTCTGTGGCAACAGGGTTACAGTATTACTACAGTTCATCGTTCATCTAATTGCGTGCAGCACAGAAAGGTAGAAAAACTAATTTTGCATGTATTTACTAAAGTGAATTATTTTGTTTGTCGCGTGCACGAATCTTGAGCCCAGTGTGAGCCCTGCAGGGCATATCAATGAGCAAATAGTCTATGGTGTTAATTTTGATTCATTGCACGAAGCTTCAGTCAAGACACCGCGGTGGGTTTATTCTAGAGAATTCTTGGGGGGATGGATTAGACGGCTCCTCTCAGCGCCACCGTGGCACGCCAGCCTGCGCAAGTCATCACCAGAATGCAAAAACCTAACAGAGGAAAACAAAAAATCAGAAGAATACCTTGGCTCCGATCTGGTTTCCACACTGACCGGCTTGCAAATGCACAATTTCGCGCATTTTGGACAGATGGATACGAGGATGACCGAGTAGGAGATCGGGGATCCGAACAGCAGAGAGTCACAGGATGATGGTTCCTGCAGTCGAATGTCCGGGATTTGTTGCACCGCCTCTAAGACCGTCTACTGGGCTGAATCGGTGGTGCAACTTTACGTCATCGCCATGGCAACCAAACACCGGAGGAGAGAGGGAGGGACCAAGACCCGTGGAAATGGCGGATAGGATGCGAGGAGCTGCATCAGTCATCAAAAAGATTCTCATTATTCTCACGGACTGGGTGAACCCACGCACCCCCTCCAAACACCCCCCCCCCAACACACACACACACACACACACATACACGATTGAGGCCTATTATAGCCACACACTTTAGCATCAAGGTCATTGTTGTTGTGCAGTTTTAACAGTGTAGCCCACTGTAATGCAGGAGTTCATTATTCTGACGTTAAACACACAAGATCAATCAGCCATGGCTTGAAAGGATAAGGACAGCAACATGTAAAATGTATCAACTGGAGTTTGCAAACTATGTAGTGCTTGTGAGAAGTATTCACTTATTATCCCAAGTGCTAAGAAGGTCTGCAAATTCAAACAGGACAATAAGACTGAAAAGATATCCAGGGTGTGCAGCCATGTAGGGCAAAAGTGAGCTTTACTTATTTTTAATTATAGCAGCCCTTTTGTTAACAATCAAAATGGGACGTGAAAAGCGATCAGTCAGAAATGAATAACTGGTGTCCATCAAGTCCATGATCAAATAAAAAATAGACCCAAAGTCTATTAAAGGCTATGTTTACAGTCTGTTTCAAAACCATAGTAAGGTGCCCATATGAACACTGAAACAGGTTTTTCTTGCTATAATCATTCCTCCTGTTCATACTGGCCAGTAAAAGATCCATTCCCAATGTGCTTACAATGTAAGTGATGGGTGGACAAAATCCACAGTCCTTGTTCTATGCAAAAATATGTCAAAATTATAAACCCATCCTTTAAGCCCCTCAGCTAGTTTTTAAAGTTAAAGCAGCTTAGTTTTTAATATTTCTAAGTTATCACGACAGTCTATTTAACTGACAGAAAAGCCTATATTGCATGTGAACACTGAATATACTCTAACCGTAGGCCTAAAAGGCAGAAACTGTCCTGCACATTGTTGGGTTTTTACATTCAGAATCAAGGACACATCTAAAATTAGATCAGTCTAAAAACTTGTCACTTGGAATAACAACAGGCACCCACATGTGTAAACGCAATGCCGCTTCTCTTCACACTTTCAGATTAGATGTTCACTGTGATGTTTGATCTATTTTTGCATCTATTTCACATTCTGCCTTCCTTGGATTGCTGTCTTCTTTCAGGAAAGAAAAAAGTTTCCTCTGGTCCCTAATATGTGAGCAAATATTGACTTGCAGCATAAATGTTGTGTGTTATTATGTAAATCATAAAGACAAACACTAATGATGTAAATCACATACATACTGTTTTATGTAGCATACAGTACTTCAAGTGACTTGTTGGTAAGTATAGTCAAATCCTGTTGGTGTAAAAATCTTTCTGACTGCTCTGAGCTGGTTCAGCCAGTTTGGATCAAAACTCACTAGATAAAAGACAGAAAACCTACCGTGAACACTGATGCATGGAAGTAGTTGCAGTACATTTCATCGTGTTTTTAATGGTCAATTGCAACATAGATCATGAACTAATCAGTAGGTTAAAAAGTTTTCTGGTGTGCAGCCTTGGGCTGTTACATGGATGTCAACACTGAAACATTCACATTCAGATCCTGAATGATGACATTCCAACCACACAGCAAGTTACCAACCAGTTTTTTAGTTATCCAACAACTGGCCAATAGGGCTTTATTTCCTGTTTCCCAGCACTGCTACATACAGTGTTTTTTCACACGGCTGCATGATTTAAGTTACTCCCACAGAAGTCATGCACAGGAAAGCCAAGAGCATTTGCTACTTGAAGACAAGAACAATAGATAGGCAGTTAGTGCGCTCTGAGGCTTTCAGGAGACAAGTTTAACTAGGCACGCTAAATTATGTTGTTGTTGTTGAGAGAGGGATCGTTAAGGACTTAAAGCTGAGGACTTGCGTTGTTTTGAACTGTGGATTTACTAAATTGTACATGACAAGCTAATGATCATGTCTCTCCCAGAGGAGGACCTTACGTGTCCAATATGCTGTGACATCTTCTCGGACCCTGTTTTGCTGTCATGTAGCCACAGCTTCTGCAGGAGCTGTCTAAAGCGCTGTTGGGACACAGGGTTACGTGAGTGTCCAGTATGCAGGAAAAGAGCCTCCAAGTCCAGTGCTCCCTCCAATTTGGCGCTGAAAAATGTGTGTGAAGCCCTTTTGCAAGTCAGGAGACAGAGTTCAGTGCAGGAGGAAGAGAGGATGAACTGTAATCTGCACGGGGAGAAGTTAAAACTCTTCTGTCTGGTTGACAAACAGCCCATCTGTGTGGTGTGTCAATCCTCCAAACTGCACAAGACTCACGACTGCTCGCCTGTAGAGGAGGCAGCACTGGACTGCAAGGTAAGGGAAATAAACATATCAATGTGTCTCTGGACTACATTGTAACAGCAACCTGCTAAACTGACTCTGTTGTTTTTGTTAACCTGAAGTATTTTAGGTGACACCTAAAGGTAGAATGCAGTCTCACTAGTCTGTCCTGATTGTTATCCACTCTGTCCTCTTTCAGCTATGAATCCAGGCCTAAAACATCATTCTCTTTTGCTGTCTGATCTCTGCTGACTGAGGCCTGCTTCATTTTCAGGATGAACTTGCAGTATCCCTCAAGAGCTTGCAAGATAAACTGGACAGCCTCAAAAGAATCCACCTCACCTCTGCAAACATGTTCAAGTACATCAAGGTAACCTGCCATGAGATGACAGATATTTAGTTTTGTATAAAAAAATCTAATCTAACAGAATTTGCAATAATCTCCCTCAGAGACAGACGGTGGAAACACAGAGATCGATCAAGAACCAGTTCAAGCAGCTCCACGAAGTCCTCCACCAAGAAGAGTCAGCCAGAATAGCAGCTGTGGAAAAAGAAGCAGACGAGAAGATCGCAGAAATGAAGGATAACATTAAAGAACTTTCAGCAGAGGTGCTATCCCTCACAGAGACCATCGCAGTCATACAGGAGCAGCTGAAAGAAGATGATATGGTCTTATTGAAGGTCCGTACTGTCCAGTAAACATCAACATTTTCATCATTGGTCCCAAAAACCTTTCACCTTGACAGTGATTTTTTCTGTTTTCCAGAATTTCAAAGCCACTCAGGACAGGTAGGTCAACAAAGTTATGGATTTACACTCTTTCTTGCTTTGATGTGTTGACTGTGACATATTCTCAGTGTAAGGTATCTGTTGTCATCACAGAGGGAAAAGCGTTGCGCTTGGTTCAGACAACATGTCCGGGTTACTGATTGATGTGACCAAGCATCTCGGCAAGCTCAAGTATAGAGTCTGGGAGAAAATGCTGGACCATATTGACTACAGTGAGTACACAACATTGTTATCTTCTTCAGGTTCACTGGTTGAAAGCGTAGAATTGCTCAATCTTTCCTGTCTTTTAGCGCCGGTGACTTTGGACCCAAACACAGCACACCCCTGCCTCATCCTGTCTGACGACCTCACTTCCCTCCGCTATTCAAAGCAGCCCAGCTGTTGCCCTGACAACCCTGAGCGCTTCCACTCCAGTGCTGAAGTGGTAGGCATGGCCGCGCTGGGATCAGGAAGTCACCACTGGGTGGTGGAAACAGGAAGTAATCAGGACTGGCTCCTGGGCGTGGCCTCTTTGTCTGTACCAAGGGACTCTGAGATCTCGGCTCGGCCTGAGAACGGTTTCTGGACTTTGTGTTTCCGGGACGGAGAGTTCAGGGCAATGACCTCTCCTCCCACCCTGCTGACAGTCACGAAAACGCCCAAACAAGTCAAAGTACAGCTGGATTACAACCAAGGGATGGTGTCTTTTTTTGACCCTGCTGATGACACACTCATTTATGCATTTACACACACGCTCACAGATACTTTACTTCCTTATTTTTATACACAGAGCAGTCATCCGTTGAGAATAATGCCAGAGAAGGTACTTATCACAATGTTGCGTCAATAGGTAGAGGAATGATTTATTAATTATGTAAGCAAAGAGGATCACAGTCCTATTTTGATGGATGAGATCGATGCCAAAAGTTGTGATTGGTGGATTGACAGGTTATAATGTCTCTCACAGAGGGCATGCAAAGTATTCTTCATCCAAGTAATTTTACAGCTTCAAAAACGTGTCGTCACATTTGTTTTTGTTACATGTTCCTCCTTAAAGGAAGAGTCCAACATTTTGGGTAATACACTTTGCTTTTTTGCTGAGAGTTAGATAAGAAGATTGATACTGCTAACATGTTATTAGCATGAAGCTACCACCAGGAGCCAGTAGCATAGCATAGCATAGCATAGCATAAAGACTGAAAACGGAGGGAAACAGCTAGCCTGGCTCTGTCCAAAGGTAACAAACACTTATAAATCTCACTGCTTAACATGTTAAATTTTGTTTGTTTCTTTAACTGTATTTCCCCAAATGTAGAACTATTCCTTTAACCGCAATGTTCAGATAGTCACATCCCTGAATAAACTGTTAATATTAACTATGTGGTTAACTATTCTGTGCAGTGTAAGTGGCCAATATGGCTGTTCCAGACATTATTTCTGTCACACATCTTAAAATGCTGCATTATGAAATGCTCTTACTTTTAAAACAAGCTATTGAGTTACGTTGGCAAAAAATTCAGGGATGTTTCCTAAATTACTAATATAAGTAACTAAATATACATTGCACTCTGTGGTGGATGAGGGGAGAGCACATTTGCATTTGATGAAAATGTTTAAACAAATATCAAGATGTTTTAGGTTAGTCCATAACTGGGTTTTGGTGTGCAGTAAGCCCTTTCCTACTTTTTTATTCTTTTGAATTGCCTGCGACTTACATCCAAATGAATGTATGTATATATTGATGATAACCATATTATGTTGGACTGGGATGGGGAGATGTTTCTAACCTGTCTAGCACCATGCACTTTAAGAAATACACGTCACATACCACACACACGCACACGCACACACACACACACACACACACACACCCACACTCATTGTGTTAATTTGAGTGGTTAGGGAGATATAAAAATATATTGGTAAAAGGTACTCTTCATTGGAGGGATTAGACGCTGCAGTTTATTGGTCTCTTTTGTACACATGATGGCGCCAAAGTCAAACAAATATTTTGAAGGATTGCAGTTCAGAACAACACATGACAGTGGAGACTACTTTGAACACATAAACCTCATGTTGTATGTTGAAATCAATCATTCAAAACATGATTAATTTATGAAAACATGAAATTAAAATGTTGATTCTCCACTTGTTGACTCATTATTGATGCATATTTATTTTAAGATATATTTTTACAATTTGCTTTTTTTCAGGATTGCTTTCCCTCACTCAAATATATTAGATCAAAACACATATTTGGAAAATAATAGTATTCAGTGTTCACAGTATTCAGATCCTTCTCTCACATCTCTTCTTTAGAGACAAATGTTAGACTGATATGTGTATTAGATCTTCTTAAATCTAAGCAGGTGGGATTTGTGCAGGTGGGGTTTTGTTGTTCTCTGCAGAGACACAGGCGCAACACTTTTTAATGCAGGTGTCTGAGAGGAAAGGCACCTTCCCCAGACGAGATAGATAGACGAGTGGCTGAATGGTGCTGCCGATGTTGAGGAAAGCGAAGCCCACAGGCTGCACGTAGCAGCGAAACACATCAGGGGAGTAGTAGTCTTCAAAAGGAAACAGCGCTACAGGTGGCAGGTAGTTAAACACAATGATACAGAGGATAGAGAGCACCATCTTGAAAGCCTTCTTCTTCATGGGGTGCATCTCATCTTTCCCTGCACCGCGGGACTTCTTCAGGACCCACAGGATGCATGCATTACACACAACCATCCAAGTAAACGTTGCCAGGATCTCACCAGTGAACACCTTCTCGAAGTTGGGGAGGCCTCCCACAACCTTGGCTGCTGAGTAGGCAAAGGTGAGGCAGAATACCAGTACTGAGAGGCTCAACCTGTACTTGATGTGTTTGAGCTGCAGAAACATGACTGGAAAGAGCACAGCCACGAAGCGATCTAGGCAGATACAGGAGAGAAACAACGGGCCACTGGTGTCTTTCACACCGTAGGAGAACTTAAGGGCTGACCACACGTCCTTGCTCTGCCAGTGGTAAAGGTTTAGGAAGCTGATAGGGGTCATGGAACTAAAGTAGGTATCCATGACGGCCAGGCAGCCCAAGAATATGTCTGAAGTGGAGGGCTCTTTTCGATTGTGGATGAGGATTGCAATGACAAGTAAGTTGGCAGGGATTCCCACGACTACGTTGATGCACTGCAGGGTCAGGTCAAAGAGTATGCCCTCTACCTGATGATCACACCCGTCGAACACACTGAAGGGTTTCACTGTGGAATTAATGTCAGCGGTGGCATTGAAAGGGAGTTGAGTCGGGAGAGAGGTCGAACTGAGCGGTGAAGACACGTTTCTCTCCATGATTCTACCACTGTGAAAACCAGGACTCTGATGGGAGAAGAAGAAGAATAGTGGTGATCAGGGATTGACATATCTTTTGGACAGCATTTAAAGCCAGGTGTTGTTTTCATCTTGTTTTCTCAGTACAAATGATACAGCCTGTGTCATGTCAAACATACTGTTGTTCATTAGAACACTTCATTCTAATCTGCTGAGAAGTTTATTCTCAGCAGAGTTGAACTAGCCGCAGAGTAAAGCTAGACAGTTCCCAGAGAGCAAAAACATGTTACAAACACGGTCAGGGCTTCTCCTTAGGCTGTTATTTTGTTATTGTCTCTGTGTGGACCATCCTCTGGGAATTGTGATTCTCTGTATGAAGGGACGTCTAACTCACTTAAGGGACTCATACTAAAAGCACCACCCTTCCACAGCAGAATAAAAGGGCAGCTATTCCCAAATTAAAATGGCAAGGTTCATATTCTGCACGTAGACAATTGCTTAAGACTATTAGTTAGGAAGGGCAGTGGAAATTTGGTAATTTCCTGGAGCTCTTAAAAGCCCATTTCTGACATTTAGCTATTCCTAAAGCTAATTTCTGACCAGAAAAGGACGATAACCTAGAGAATAAATGTAATAATGGCTGGATTGATGGAATAATAACGGGAGGCAGACATGAAGCAAACCATTACAGGTGTCCTGGGCCTTGAGCTCTGTGCCTCCATCTACAGAAGGAGCACAAATGGAAGCTTTTCTTTTTGGCAGTTTTTCTAATACAGGCCCTACATGTCAGGTTTTGTTCTGGGCTCTGGGACTATTTACAGCAGCTCTGAGTCAGACTGATTTGCACGACCTCTTTGAGATTGTGGGAGTCTTCACACGCAGTCCACCTGAGCTCCCTCCACTGAATGGACTATTGGAGCCAGAGGCTGTGATCGTTCCTTGTACAGCCATCAAGGGGCCTATTCTGGTTTAATGTGGACCTTTCTCCCCCTTGCTCCCTCAGTGGATGGTGTTTCTCACCTCCCTCTGCCGCCGGCTCTACCTCGGGCCACGTACACTCCTGTGGGACTAATCACACTGACGGAGGAGTGGAGCTCTTTGCCAAGATGCTCGTCCCTGGAGATGGCAGACTTAATCAATTGTTTTTTTCTTCAGGCATATCCACTGAAAACGAAATAAACAAAACATGTATTAAACAATATTTTGGAGAGTTTAATTAGGTGCTGAATACCCTACAGTATGAATAGCAGTTAAAATTTTCAAAGTTCATACTTGGAAAAAGAGACTTATTACTAGATATTTTGTATGTTTTGTTTAAGATTTAGAAGCATGTGTCCTCAAAATTGTAAACTATCTGTAACAAATGTGTAACATTTCTGTTACCGTTTGTAATTATAAACATTGATTAATCATATTTAAACACACAGGACTTGTTATTAGTAAAAACGTATGGTAAAAAATGTTTGCTTATCTGCTTTTTTTTGCATTTTATATGTTTCAATATGTTCAGCAGTCTGAAAAATAAAAATAAGAATAAATTCATTCGTAAAATGTTTCAAATGAAAGTACAGATGTTCTTACTCAGGACTTAAAATGGAAAACACTTTTACAGCTGAATACACATTAATTACACATCTTTGTTCGTCAGTGAGAGTCTGAAATGTTTCCAGTCACATGCCCTGACCTTGAAGTTGCAAGGGACAGTGAGGTGACGGGAAACCCACTAAAACTCAATTCATCCACATTGTTTTATGCAAAATTATTTGCAAAATGGAGTGAACCACTTCTCTAGGTTGACATTAATCTTAATATGATAAATGTATTGTATTAATCTCTGTAAATAATTTCAACTGGAAATGATCAACTAAAATTTACCAAATCTAATTGACCAGTGGAGCTTTTTCAGAGTTGAAATGGGATTGTTTTTACTCACCAGTGTGGAAATGCTTCTGTGATGAGTAGTAAGTGTGGTGCAGTGTGGGTCAAACATCAGTGTGTGTTTGAGGGGTTCATTTATAAGTTCTCTGAAGTGTCGTGGATTTGACGCTGACCATGAGAGGAGGATCTCCTGGAGTTTTTGACATCATGACGGAATAGTGACTCATCCAGATGAAGCCTCTTTACGAACATGCCCTCAAGTCTCAGTCGTTCTGAAGATTTGGTATCGAATTGCAGAGATGGAAAGTAACTGAGTACATTTACTCAACTACAATTTTGAGGTACTTTATTTTAAGTATTTCCTGCTACTTTATACTTGTACTCCACAAATTATTGTGCATTTTACTCACTTGACAGTCATAGTTACTTTGAAAATTAAGATTTTACATAAAAAAAACATGATAGGCTTTTAAAATATGATGCATTGTTAAAGATTAACCTTTTTAGCTCTTTCTGGGCCCCTAATCTCATTAGTAATGATAACAAAAATCAACACAATATAGTGTAGTAGAATTGTTTTTTGTTTTTTCCTACCCCATCAATCCTCTTACGACTCCAAGATTTATTTTCTGACCCATCTGAGGGGGCCCAAACCCTTGATTGGGTACTGCAGAACGTGTACTTTTACTTTTGATACTTTGAGTACATCTTCTTCTTCTTCTTCTTTACTTTACTTAAGCAGGATTTTTAATTTAGTGGAGTATTTCTATATTGTTGTATTGATATTTTAAAGGATCTGAGTACCTCTTCCACTATAGCCTAACTGTGCCAGAGGTCATAGATATGTTTGCCTCTTTCTCATTCCCTTCTGGGTTGTCAGACTGGGCTTGACATATGGATTCAGGGAGCATCGTGGGACCGGTCTGGTGATGCTATGGGTTTCCTGGAGAGATATGTGTGATCCTCACTCAGCCCTTCATCCTTTCCGCCTGTGACGCTGAGCACAGGTGCACAAGAACAATATCAACAGCCTTGGAGCAAATGTCAGTGATGTCTGAGCCTGTTTCGATTGGTTTTTACTACATTTTCATCACTATGACATGCACAGCTAGTGAAGACCGTGATCACTTAACAACTGGAGGTGGAAAAAGATGCTGTTTGTAAGCGTGTGAAGCCTGTGTGTGAGTATGTGTCAGGGTGTATTAGGATTGATTGTTTTACAGGGTGGTTAATTATATTTCAGCCTCTGCTTGGGCAGCTAGAACCCAATATTCTGTTCCCATGTGAGCACTAAGACAAAACCTGCATTGATCCATTGTCTTATTGATGTGTAAATGACCAGAGAGAGAGGGGGGGGCAAAGAACAGGATAGTGTAAATTGGTTGCTTTATCTGTTTTTGGTCTAGGGGGGCAGTAGCGGTCTGCACTTATACTAGATATTTGACGAGGTCTGCAGGGTTTCACCAAAAGAACTTGAAGCTTTTGCAGACATGACATGATATTTACATTATATTAAATTCCCTGGGACAGTCTGAGATCTGTCAGATGTACTTTCTCCCGTTAAATAAACATTTTGTCTAATTCCTAGAAGTACCGCCAACCAGATGAAATGTCTCAATTTGTTTCACATGTGTAGTATTTTGGATTAAACACACACTTTTTGTTCTTAGCAGTGGCAGTTAAGGATCCAAAGATTGTTCTCTCTTTGTACTAGCTTCAGTTTTATGTATACTACTCGTTTCTATTCTCTTATTTTAGGCTCTGTTCTGTATTTTGCACATTTTCCGGTGAGTTTTCTGATAATTTCTTTCCCTACAGTGTGTTTGTATCTACCTCTGCCTCTTTGAAATGAAGATAACGACTCAACATAATCTCCTGGCATCATCAACAGTGTCAGTGTTGAAAGGGCTTGTAGGAACATACAACAACTTACACAGTTTGAAGTAAAATAATTACATATCCAGTGGAGAATGTATTCATGAAGAATCAAATAAATAGAAAAAGACAAAACACACAAAACTCATGGAATCTAATCTTGGACAAATCTACTTCAATTTGATATTTTTAGGATTAAATCAACAGTCTATTTATATAAACAGGCACTGGAACACAGGACGTATTCTGGCCTGCTCCAGTGGTTCATATAATTGTAACAGAGTTGAGTCACGTCTTACATAAACACATTGTAAAATCATGCTGTGAGAAAATCTCTCCCACTTTCTCTTATTTTCTACCTCCAATGTATTAATGTTAGCAAAAGGGCACTGCTGCAGGAGGCAGGATACAGTATGTGGTATCAGGCAGGATCAGGCATTTGCATATATTTCCCTGCGGGCGGTCAAGAAGCCAAAACCAAAATCATAATACGAGTCGTTATTGACACTGTGCAGAAACCAACCACACACACTGGATCACCAAACAGTGAAATCTTTAGTCCAAACAAAGAGAAAACATCGTCTACTATAATGCAATTCAAATGTAACAATAATGATTGAAAACATGTTTGCAAATGTGCTTCATGAGCTACGTTGGTCAATGTTTCAAACCCCAGTGTTATCAACACTTGAATAACTGAGTGTACATGTTAGGTCATATAAAGTCCACTCTGAAAAATGTCTACTGTGTGAGTTATTATGCCTCCAGTCTTCACTTAAGCTTCACTGTAATTGCAAATAACTTCACTTTATCATTCTGCAATACACCACACACTCACACAGGTAAACACACCAATATGCAAAAACGACACACAGTGTCACAGTGATTGTTGTACAAACAGCTGACATCAGAATAAAAGTGAAACAGATTTGCAGCCATGCTTGTAGTCGGCCTGTCGTTCACTACTTTGGTTAAGACTGAAACATCTCAACAACTATTGGATGCAGTGTCATGAAACTTTGTTTAGACATTCATGGTCCTCTTTGGTGATCTTCTCACTTTCCCCCTAGTGCCCACTAGCACATGAAAAATTTTCACTTATCCTATAAAATATCTCAACATCTATCAGGTGGATTGGCACATTGTTTTACACTCACAGTCCCCTGACCTTTCCTCTAGCGCCACCATGAGGTTGACATGTGTGGTTGTCTTGACAACTATTGTATAGATTGTTATAAATAAATACAAAATTCTTTCAGATACTTTGGTTTATGACCAAATACCAGCAAAATGACATTCCCATCAGCCTCAGCTGTACTTTGTGTTTCGTCCTAATGAGCATGGAAAAACATTATACCTGCTAAACATCAGCACGTTAGCATGTTGTTGTTAGCTTTTAGCTCCAAGCACCTCTGTGCCTAAGTGCAGCCTTACAGAGATGCTGGCATGCATGGCTCTACTTTTTGCGTTGTAGTTAAATCATTACATATGAAATCATTGTTGTTTTTGTGACCTGCACAACCATGCACTTTCCTCTGAAACAGTGTGGCAGTGAACGCAGCCTGAATAGACAGACAAGATGATTGCTGTTGTATGTTGCTCATTAATTGAGCTAGAATCTGTTGTCCAATGTTTATTGAAATCATGTGTCAGAAAGTGAAAAGACAGAATAACAGAAAGGCGGGAGATGAATTATCTCATATGGTCAGATATAAACACGAAACAATATTACACAACTTCTCTGTCCTTCTCTGTAATGGTTGAGAGATGAAATTGGCTGCAACAGAAAGCTGGAATTAGAAACAGGACTGAAACTTTCCTGTAAAAGCATACACCCTGGAGAAACTGTCATCAATCATAAACCCTGCCTTCTCAGACGCATGAAAGTAGAGAATCGAAGCAGAGAGAGAGAGAGAGAGAGACTGGTGAAGAGAAAAGAAACAGAAACGGACAGGATGAAGGACAAAGCTTATTTTTTAATAACATATGTTGATACACAGCTGGGCAGCAGTTAGAGCTTTAAAATTTTAGTTCATGTTCATAACATTTGATGGTCATGATGCTCAAAGCTGCAGGAAAATGCCATCGTATATTTACAACAGATTGTCTCAATATCAGCGCAGCAGTTGTACTCATTTCTATGCATGTCAGTGTTAACTGCATGTGCTAAGCTCCAGAGGATGAATAGACATCTGTGTGTGGAGAGCAGATACTGAGCTGACTCCTTTTAATGGGATTTTGATGTGGACGTATAGAGTGGAACTAACTGAATGGCCTGCAGCCAAAAATAGGAAGCATCCCACCAGCTTTCCACCCATTATTATAATTATGCCACTCTAAATATGCGGTAATCACAATAATTATGGCCCCTTAGTCTTAGGGAGGCAAACCAACAAACAAACAACCCAGGGTTTCATTTAGCAATCACTTCTTAATGGAATTAATTATGGAATCAAACAACAGGATGTGATTAAGCATTTTTCAGCTTTTAAAACGTATAATGAGCTACAAGACAGGATAAACTACCAAATTTGACTCAGTGTGTCATAACAACAGGTGTTTTGCGATTATTACAACTCAATCCAGTTAGCCGATTCATGTCACAAGCACAGTTTTGTTAATTAAAACAAGATGGAAAAGGCACTTGAGAAAGACCTATTTCAAGATGATTTACAGATTTGTGCTGCCGGTAGCAGTAACAGACCACAGCAATGTTGTATATGAGAATAAAATTGCTATTGGGGAGCAGATTTGTTCAGATACCTTAATCACATGCAGCCTTCTTGAAGTCAGAGCTGTGTGGCATCAAACTGTAGTCCAGTAGGTTTTGTAATAGGAATTTTATTTTGCTCCATGTGTTTATTGTATCTTCTTTGTCAACATTAACTGTTTTTTGAAGGACAGAGTTAATCAGTTCATTATGCAATTATCAATATCCTAAAAGTCTATTTGTTTGTGTCTTTATCTGCTCTTTCCACTTTTCACACGTAATTACATTCTCACTAATCCCATTTACACAAGGCCTGTTAAGTTAAGCAGTGGCTCAGTTAAGCTAAGCTGTGTTTGGGTGAGTGATGAATTTAAGGTCAAGAGACACTTAGAATAACAGTAGATGTTCATGATCTGAGTCAATACAGCAGTTATGGAATCTAATTTAAATGCTGTTTTGCTGTTTTTGACTGTTGGATGGTGTCTTTTAGAGCAACATTTAACACAAATCATGCTGACAAATACTTTTTCTCTGCCACTTGAGCATTTGATTGTTTTCACTTTGCTGCGATGACAGAATATACAATAGCTGTTTGCAGCTGTTTGCAGAATTGTTTTGTTGTTTAAGCAGCACAACATGGGAGGAGTGGTTACCTTTTATAAATACAAACGTGTGTGTCCACCTGAGACTCTAATTATCTGTTTCTGCAGAATTTAAATGAGTTCAAAATGTTTCAAAATGCTGACACTGGATATATTCTGACATTTTTGAATAATATGCTGTTTGTCTCAACCAGTCCAACTCTTTATAATTCTATGTTGAATTCACAGCAAAGCGTTGGCATTGTAGAATAACAAGATGAACCCAAATGAACTCTTGATGTGTTTTAATGTAGTTTAGATGTATCTTTGATCAACATTCAGCTGGAGGTGTGTGAAAAACAACACTTTCATAACGCTTCTGAATAAACAGTTGGAAAAAAGAAACAATACAGTTATCATTTATTCTAAAATATCATGTATGGTTCACTAACTTCATTTTTTAATGCATAAATTTGCTTTCAACTTGCAAATCAGAAACCTCACAGAATTTTGAATGTTTGAGCTTGGACTTCGAAGATGTTCTGAACAGAATATATGGGCATCAATAAAGATCAATATGATACAAATTAGTCATGAATGCAGCGGTCTGAGACACACATAGTGTGCGTTTTTAAACTGTATGTGGCGGTAAATATTTCATATTTAGCTAAATAATTTGTTAGCATAAATACTTGCTTTGCAGCTTGTCTGCAATGATTTTATGAATACAAAACGGCTTAATCTTGTAATGATTTCTAAACTAGTGTTAACCTCTTTCTTTACAATAGTAAACAAAAAGTACATACACATTTCACTCCACAGAAATATACATTCAAACAAACTTTTGAATCACATTCTGCATTTTAAACAAACTGTTGTCAAATGCTGCCAGAAAGAGCTTCGTGGATTCATTTGACAAGGAAAATCCTGCTGGGCTGCTCTTTTGTCTGTGTTTGCATTATTTAGTGGAGACTAATAAAACACTAAACCACTATTCAAGTCTATTCAAGGAGAGATTTGACTTTGGTTTGGACTCACTCCGCCTCAGCATTTTTTTGGGATTCACAGAAATCTGTAATGAGAACCCCGTTGGACGTAAGAGAGATTTGGCATGCCTTTAAGTTTACAAGATGACGGAGGGGCAAGGGGGGAGTAAAAGAGTGTGTCTTTATTGGTCAGTAGTTGTGTGAATAGGGAGATAAGGTCATCCGCCAAATGGCTATTTTTACAGTCAGGGACACGGTCCAACTCTGTGACATGGGCTGCTGGTCTCTATTGTACCTCTGTAGTCCACAGGACTAAACACCTGCTGCTGTTCTCAGAATAATTAAACATGCTGTCAATATTCTCATATCTGCTTACAGCTACAGTGTAATGTGTTTCACCATATGTTTATATATTGCTTATAAATGATACATAGGGGAGGGGTTATGCACATATGCAAAATTACATGACGGGTAAGTGCAAATCTGAAGGATACTATCAAATAATAAAGACCCATTGAAGCGTCTCTATTATTTATAAAAGCTCTTCCGTGCCATGAACCCAGTCTGAAGTGAGAGAAGGCCCTGTAGTTTCATTTAACCCCCCGAGGAAGGAGAGTTGATGTCTGATAACACCCACTCCGGTGTCTGTAGCGGCCTCCCAAGAGGGGTGGGGGGATCATGCTCTGGCCAGCTGGCTGTCAGAGGTAGCAGGGTGAGAACAGAGCTGATAGTCTTTCGGCATGACTATACATCTATCAGCTCCTCTCTGAACACCCTGCCATTACAGCTGATGGAGATCTGGCTGAAGAACACTCTGGCCGTCACATGAGCACAAGCAAAGGCTTGAATAGACACAGTTTTATCTGTTCATACAGTATGTTGCCTCAAGTTACCTGGTTTGGGAATGTACATGTGCTGTTCAGTTACGTGTTGATCCGCCACTCACATTACTCACCTCATGCCATTACAGTAACTCAAGTACTTCCACTATGGACAGGATATTGTTAGTTACAGGATATTGTATTCTGCAAAGCGACTGTCTTATTCCCAATATTGTTTTATATACGAGTTCATAAACAATATTTTGTGTTCATTTAAAAAAAACCCCACATAATTGAATCTGACATCAAGGCCACATTAACTTCAAAATGTTTTGAGGTCTAGCTAATCAAACAATAACAAATTGTTGATTGAAAGCATGACATTTCATTATAAATACTGCTTTATTAGCTCTGGGGAAAATACCTACCAAGTTGACCCTTAGGTGACCTGTAAGCTTTTGTGGTGAAACTTTGACAAAGCCCTAACTGAAGCTCCGTCTATTAAAACTACTTGAATGGAAGATAATGTGGCAAATAATGAGGAAGTGAAGCGCAAAACATTGTATATTCTCCATTTATTGATGCTGTATGTGACCCACATGTACCGCATGTACAGTAATTGCCTCGAGATGAACTGGAACATAAACCCAGGATTTTCTGGCCAATCACTGTATATTATGAACAAAAACCTGCTATTATATCAAAGGCCTCTAATCAGGTTCAAAACTATGAAAGATTTTTTTCTTGCATGCCGCAGTGCACTGATCTCATTGTCTGGCATGGAAAATAGGATCCTGCCAAATGCCAGTTGAATGGCCAGACTCAAAGAGCGTGACCAGACTCTGAAAACAAGCTTGTCTCTGAGGGAGAGAGACCAGAGGCCAGGCCACAGCTGACCCAAACACACAACACACTGCTGTGTACTGCACTCTCACCTGTTTAATCTACCAGCTTGCCTTTTTAGACCTTTTTCACCTCGGCACCAACTGCTCCCAACACTGCTAAGTTTTCATGGAAGTAAACAGTGTGTAGCAGAGATTATCTCAGCAGCAGTACATCCCACTGACGACATTTACATAAGCAATTTATTCTGATGAACAAATACCTCGACAACATGGGAAGTTATTTTTACTTTCATGCCTTTGTGTGACCAGGACTGTATTACACTTGAGCTTTTTTTATGTGACTCAAACAGTTGTTGCAACCACATAAAACCTGCCCCGAGCCTCTCCGTCATCCAGGCTACAGATTTTGTTTTTGTGTAACCTAGTCATGTTCCAAAAACAGTGTAATTATCTCAACTATACATCCAGTGTTTACATTACCTTTTCCAGTGGGACTAATCTCTCTTCAAATATTAACCTTGCATACAGTTGCTGACAGATGTGTGCGCCGTGACTGGATAGTGGATAGAAAAATATGGAGAGCCTGTAGAGACATGAAGAAAGAAAAGTTTAGAGAGTTTAGAGGAAAATCAGAACAATATTTTTGTGTTTGAGTGTCCTTTTATGCATCAATGAAATCAATGGTATGTGTCTCATTATTAATACTAATTCAGCTGCATGTCTCTTGGCAGTGTTCCACTGGCTCCCTCTGTTGGATGGTCTGGTCACTGCTCAACACACACACACACACACACACACACACACACACACACACACACACACACACACAAACACATTCACTGTCATTTGTTTAATACTATATGGCTTTTGCTATTTTCAGCCAGAGCCCACTTGCATATGCGTATAGACTTAATGGGTTTTGCATTTTGTGCCCAGAGGGTCTGTTTTAAAGCACAAGGAATATGTCTTACTTGTTGGTATTAAATTATTAGACATTTCTCTTTTTATAGGCCCTGGAGTGCCTCTAGAAAAAAAAGACACAGATGGTGTCATGATCAAGTAGTTATTAAGCAAGACTCCGTTGTTATTTTGAGTCAAATAGAGCCTATAAATGTGCCAGTAGGCTAATTCAGAGGCTGTTATTTATAATGTCTCAGGGGATGCGGGGAAAGATGTGCATCCGGCTCTTGACTGAACTTTTCCTTGTTTCCACCAGATCTAAAAGCATTACAATATAGAGGCAGTGATGTCTGTCAAGTGGACACTATCACAGCATTTAGTGTGACACTGTAGCCTCGAGAGAGAAAGCTCAACAACAAGTTTCAACAACAACATAATCAGTCAAATCATATTCTTGCATATCTCATGATTCACATCAAGAGGACAAAAGTCACAGAAGCTGCCGCCATCAAAGCTGGGCATCTTCAACAACAGCTGTTGCAGCACACGACTGATAAGAAATAGTGTAGGTGGAGACATCTGATCTGCTGACACTGTCCACTGGTACAGGGAAGTTGTGACTTTTCTTACCTCTGTAGTAAATAAAGAAAAACATTATTTAACAAAAGAAAAGGTGAACGGCTTAATAGGTCAAAAGCAATAAGATGCTATAAGCATGACAAATAGGACATAATGTGTGAATGCAACAAGATTGATAAGCATTAAACCATAGGACATATATTACGGCAGAAAAGCGTTTTTGTTATATTTGAGGGAGAATCCTGTCCGGCAGATCTTTGCTTCAGCTCTGCAGAGCTTATTGACACATGCAGAAGGTCTTTGACTTTGAACCCTGTTTATGAGCAAAGTTCATGTTAAAAACTGTGTGTGTGTCTGTGTGTGTGTGTCTGTGTATTTTGCAAGAAGAAACACTGTTTTGTTCAGGGGTTGTCTGCAACAGCATACAAAGATTTCCCCATTAATTCTGAAAAAACTGACAGTATTCAATGCATTTTCAGCAGCTCGCTCGGTCTAATCCTTTGTGAACACATCCGTCTGACCTTACTCCACAACGCAGTCCACGTTTTCTACGTGATGGGTTCTCTGCTTAAACATAAATTCAAATTCAGTCAGGGATAAATACCTCTAAGGAAGGGATTGATCATTTCAATTTAGCATTTGAGTAAAAAAAACTAATTTGCAGTGAAGAACTATTCCTGCCCCAAATTCCCTGAATAAAAGCATTAGTTCACTATAGGGAATGAAAACGATCTTGCCAAGGGTAAAAAAAACAACTCTTTTGCAAAATGACAACTGACAACACATCAGAGGTATGAGGCGTCCGGAGGGAGTGGGGCAAAGTTCACTCAGCCAATAAACGATTTATGAAATTGGAGTGAAGTTTGTTGACCTTGGTCTCTCAGGAACACAAATAGATCCCGAAATATTATATTAATATATTGAATAAAACTGAACTAATATGGTTTAATGAAATTACTAAATGCAAACATTATCAGTCCCTATAGGAATGTTATACATATATTTTAGTTAGAGGATGTCTCACATACTAACATGCACGAACACTCAGTCCATAAATCATTCATTATTAAAGAAGTAAGTAGTAGACATTTTGGGAAATAAATTTACTCACCTTCTTGTCTGTACAGTAAATGTGAACCAGGCATTCTTGGCTGGGACCAAGCACCAAGCTCCAGTTCGGGAAAGTGAAGCCAGTGCAGAAGTACACCTTTCTAATGGCCAGCAGGGGGCGACTCCACTGGTTGCAAAATAGAAGTCAGATTGTATAGAAGTCTATGAAAAAATGACCCTACGTCTCACTTGATTTATTACCTCAGTAAACATTTTCCTAATGAGTTTATGGTCTGGACGATAAAGATATAGATGGGAGTGCATAGTGTCCTCGGGTTCTCAGATCCCCAGCTCCAACCTCTCGTCCAAGTATGCTCACTTCTGGCTCCAAAAAACCAAGATGGTGACGGCCAAAATGCCAAAGTCAAGGCCTCAAAACGGTAGTCCACAAAGCAATGGGTGACGTCACGGTTTCTACGTCCACTTCTTTTATACAGTCTATGGCTGGGACCAGTAACTTCCTGGAGTATCTGCTGAAATAGTTCAGCAGGTAACCCTCTGTAAAACTGCGAATCGTCATTTTTACATACGTTTTTGTCCAGATCAAAAAACAAGGTACAATGCGTTCATTTGTAAACTCTAGAGGTGCTGGAAGGCAGATGTTACCCTTAGAGTCAGGCTAGCTGTTTTCACACGTTTCCAGTGTTTATGCTAAGCTAAGTTAGCTGGCATGCCAGCAGTAGTATATTTACCGATGATCTTGTCATCAATATGCTGTATGTCGAACTTTTCCTTTGATGATTGTTGTGCGTCACATTTATTGAGTCCCCAACATGCACATAAAGTTATTTAGTGGCAACCAAAAACACAAACAAACAAACAAACAAACAACAAGCATTAAAACCAGAAGTTCAGGCAGCAAATTGATGTTTCCTCTTTCAACAAACCCTGATGCTCAGAAACAGTGATACACACACACACACACACACACACACACACATTCCTTGTCCTGGGTTTAGACCCCCCCCCCCCCCCCCCCCCCCCCCCCCACACACACACACACACCACTGTTTCATCACACGGGTACAAGGACCGCACGTTAGCAGCGGTGCGCCTCGAGCTCACTCAGCCACCGGTGTCAAACACAACCACACAGCTGAACCGTCGACTTTACTTTTTTTTAAATTCCGTTTCGCTTTTAACTCTTTCATTTAAAAGCGGAAACCGTGAACTTATCCGCAGTCGCTGACAGGACAGAGGACTCCCGAGGCTGAACGAAGCAGGCGGTTAATTTATTGTGAAAGTTGGATTACAGCGGAGCCACTTGAACTGAGAGGAAATACTGTCTGCCAGATGCTGCTCAGAAGATGAGCAGAAGATGAGCAGCAGTGAAGTACAGATTGGGGAAATACGCTGTCAACGGTAGGATAATTTGTTTTGTATTTATTTAATATAGTTTGGTGATATTTCCACGTGTGCTTCAACTGAACTGAGCTGTCATCATTTACATGGAAAAAGATATTGGCTGGAGTAAATCTTAAAAGATCACCACACAAAATCTATAAAATTGAGAAATTACAGGGTGGTATATTAATATGTTTTTGTTCCAAATGCTTTTTATACGATTTACAAACTCATAATCGAGCCACAGACACATTTTTGGCCAGTATACGCTTCCCGTGAGGTAGCCTGCATGTTGGGACTCAGTTTAATTTCTGGAATCGTTTTTAGATTCCCAGCAGCTGCAGTAAGTGTCACTTATCGCTGCTGTTCAAATGCCGCGTTATCTAAACCATCCTTTATCTGGAATCTGCACTTGGTCTGCTGCCCGGCCCGTCAAACCCACAAGTGTGTTTCAGTTAAGTGGATGTCAAAGTAAATGTGACCCGAACACAGTAATGCAGTGTTTCCAGAGTTGTGACTGTTTGTCTGGCCACCTCAGCTCAGTCAAACCGAACTAAATCCCAGACCAGATTAAATTCAGACCAAAAATAACGGACATCCTAAACATTGTTTAGGATTGAGGAACCAAAAAAAACAAAACAAACAAACACTGTTTTGAATAACTAAGTTGTTTTGCCCTTTTCGTGCATTTATTTTACAGAATTATGAAACAATTATAAAAAGTGAGACCAAAATGTGCACAAGCTCAAGACTTTAAACAAATATTTAACATGACAATGTTTACATTATTTATTTATTAATTAATTTTACAATGGCTATTTTAAGGCACAAGCAACTGAACCATTGGCATCCTGAGCTGTATATTAGAAAAATGCGCCTAATTATGTACCAGGCAGAATAAACACATGAGTGCCTCTCTGCACACACTTTAACACTGAATACATATGAATTTAATTGTTTGGGGAGTTCATTGTCTGTGATTTTGATCCTAATTAGACCCACTTGGGCAGCAACACGCATGCGAGAGAACAAACATGTTGGCCCTCAGTCCCTTGTGCCTCTTGTATTCCACTGCACAGAATGTGGCTAATAAATGTAATTGTTAGGTAAACACTTCTCACAAAACTAAACAAACATGTTCATTACAACCACAACACATCTGCTGCAGTGATATAAGAGATGCAGAGATGAAGCCCTTGTGCAGTATGTGTATCGCTGTATGTCGTCTTTAGTGGTAATTTGTAAACATTAGTGGGCCGTACAGGTGCTTCAATGCATACAAACTACACATTAGTGCAGTTTTGTGATGCATAAAGCAACCTTTCTTCTTTCTAGGTGCTACTGCAATCAGCAGGGTGGACTTTTCTCGGTGCAGAGTTCCATTATGTGTGTGGATGAAAATGCTTAATGATAATGTGAGGGTTAGGGGTTGCATTTGTGTAGGTTACATATATATTTGACCCTCAAATCCATGCAGCACATTGTGCATTTGAAAAGCTCGGCAGCTAAATTACTCAAACAGGGGCTAAAACTGAAAACTGTTCAGCTCCAGCTCCCCGAGGTCTCTCAACTGTTTCAGGCTTTATCAGCTTTGGATAAGGACTTTTTTTTCATTCATATGAGAAAAGATGCATTTATATTGAAATTACTCAACTCTCCTTCCTCTCAATGCTGTGAGGTGTGAGTGTGCTTATGTGGTAGGAAACAGGAGGTTAGTTGTTGTTGGAAATTTCTTTCCACAAAAATATCACTGCTGAGAGCTAATGCTGTGTTGTGTATTTGTGCTTTGTCAGGATGAGCAGTAGTTATCTCAGCAGTAAGTTCGAGAGATGAGTAATAACAGGTGGTTACAGCTGACTATATGTCGCACATGATGACAGGGCAAGGAGCAGTCTGTTCATAAAAGTGTAACTGTCTTAATAAGTCATTTAGTCTTACATTCAGCCTTCAAGACAGATTTTTCAGGACTTTGTCTAGAAATTTGTATTAAAACAGCAGGATGGGCACATCACCGTAAAAGAATAAAGTGATTTGTATCGGAGTCCAGTGAAATAGTCCTACCCAGCAAGTAGATTTTTATCTGTTTTAAGAAAATAAACATTTACAACTCAGTAAGGGACTGTGTGTCAATGATTGCGGCGGTTTATTCATGTTTTCTTTGACTCTTCTCTTGACTTAGAAGGCATTGCAACACCCAACACATACAACATATAATATAACCTCCAAACATGTTGAAGAAGAGGGAGATGTCCTTACACTATTGAAGCTACATTTAGCCATACATCCATATCCAAACAGACTACAGTATATCACAGTGCTGTCTCCAAAGCGCTTTAGGGCTTTTCCTTGTTCACAAACATTTGCGTGTCCCTGTGCATCTTTGATCTGTAACTTGCGGAGTCGAGTGCTGGATACTCAGGCTGCCAAAGACCGATGTTATCCTGCCTGTAAACCTTCAGCTTTCTGTCTGTGGTAACTGTGGCTGCTGGAGAAGTATGGGGAAGACATTTGGTGAGGGATAAAATCACAGATGGGGAGGACACATAACACAGATCAATTGATTCTCTGGACTCAAGTGTATATCTTCACAGTTGTTGGCCACTGTTAAATGCATTGTATTGAATTTGACACGTTTTTATCTGACACCTGAAAATGCATTTTGCCCGTCCATGATGGTGTGCTGCAGTATGTAATTGACACGCTGCAGGATTGAGGTTAAAGAGAGGTGAACAAAAGAAAGACTTGACGCTTGAGAGAGGAAGAGAGAGGATAGTCTTACATATCTCTACCTCCTGTAGTTTCCTGAGTATGAGCAATCTAACAAGATGAGAGTGACAGAAAGAGCGAGTGAGTCTATTTTTTTCTTAGAGACGAAGAGGTAGAAACAGTCTAAATGACAGAGACACAAAGAGACTGAGCGAGCACACTGGAGGCAGAGCTAAAGAGGGGGATAATCAGGAGCTCCTCTGCTGGATGATGGCCTGTGGTGGTGCAGAGGACAGGTGTGAAGAGGAGTGTAGGTGTCAGCACCCATCAAGTGACCATAGACGTCCTGTGCAGCTCTACGGGCTCCGATTCAAACGGGCCCAGGAGGGCTAAGAATAGCTTCCACTACAAAGAGCTGTCACTCTGGATTATAAAGGTCCGTCTGGATACCGCCGCTGGGCTCCACTTAGCCCTGTGTTTTGTGAATAACCATCCGGCAATGTCAAAGATATTGCACTTCAAAAATAAACTGGGGCCAATCTGCAGTTCATACTATGAGGAACAAAAATCTGCCATTAAAGTGAGATATTTTATTGCAGCCATGTACAGAATACACACCAGTAAAACATACGTGCACTCTTTCTTTCTTACTCTCTAACACACTGTATACGTACAGATACACAGTGTTTATATACACAATTGAACAGGAAGGATCAGAACCGATCCCTTCCTGTTAACGGCAGGAAACATCTACAGCTTATTGAATAGACATCGACTCCCATGTTGCTTTGAGCAACAACTTGATGTGTGATTTCGCTGTCCAACTTTCGGGCACGTGCTGGGTTAAATGGATAAGTGAAAGAGTTTATTCAATCTTCCCAGGTACACCTAACAGTGTGCCAGTAGCAGAGCGACTGCCAGTTCCTTTAATGAAACTTCTTCGAAACAAGCTCTTTACCTCTCGAGGAAAATCTAATTGCTTATTTGTTTTTTATAGAGTAACAACCATTTGCTGTATGGTCATGGTGAAAGTGGAGGACACACACAGGTTAACTTACGATTTCTCCTTGTGTGGGATTTTGAGGGATGTTTTGATTGACATACATGCCCAAATAAGGCTAAACACGTTAGCGTTTCTTCATTTTGTTTGTTGCGTCTGTCATGGCTGCCTGTACACGTTTTTCTCCATAAAGGCCACAGCGCAGAGCAGACCGTGTCCTGATGTGGCTCTCTGTTCTCTGAGCAGCGTCTGTTGCCTTTCCTCCATGTTCTCCGCTCAGTACCAGGACCAGAATCAGATATGAGGTGCAGCACATTCCATCACTTACTGTGATCTGGGCGGTTGCCAGCAGCTTACCTTCCTGCCCCTGTGAACAAATCCAGACAATGTTTTGATGTTGCCTGCTCTGCGGTGGGAAAACGACATGATTAATCAATCTGACACGCCAAAATAGTTGTACGTCCCCTCACGGTGGACTCGCTGGATTGTTTCTGCAGCGGCGGTCAAGAGGAATCAGCACTTGAGCTTCAGCTGCTGTCAACAGCAAAGAGCTAAAACGTGGTCATCGTGTGTCTCGCCACAGTCACAAAACATTGCGTCATTTCTTTTCCCACTTTCAAGCGCTAGACTTAAAAAACCTATTCTAATATAGTAAATAAAGCAAAACCATAGATGCCTCATTTCATTCTTGGTTCTGTAAGAGCTTTGCTGTTTGATCCGCACACCACAAAGATTCAGCCAGACACCGAAACACTTAAATCATATTCCTCCCGTCTTCGTTCTATCAGTTTCAAGAACGTCCCACAAGGAATAGTTTGAGGATTACAGCATCACAGTGTGTACGAGGTTCAAAGGCGACTTGACTGATTGTTGGAGCTGGTGCTGTTCAGTGAAGTAGAGAGATTTATTTATGCATTATTTTAAATCAATACCTGCTCGCTGTAAATGTTGGTGTCATTAATAATGACTTTTTAAAATCATTCATCCTTTAAAGGGAAATCCTGTTTCTTCATTACAGAATTGCTGCCACAGAGAATGAGTTTCTGCAGAAGACTTATTTTGGATTAGTATGAAATAAGTGCCATCAGTGCCACATTTCAAGTATTATTATTATTACATGAACACAATGTTTCAGACATTGTAACATACAGTTAGCATTATTTTTTCAAACAGATATTTTAATGTTTTTGTGTAAGGAAACATAAATTAAAATGATGATGCCGTTATTTTTCAATTATTTTTTAATTTTCCATTTTTCAGAAAAGTATAAAACAGTCTTTGGACATATTAACAACGTCGGCCCCCCAGCTGGTTAACTGTAAACTGGTGTGGCTGCTTGAACTGTTGTGATTTTATGAACTATTTTTCATGCCTGCCTACACAGACATTAGACCTGTCAAACTGCAGTACCGACTTCAGAATGAAATATACATGCCTTCATACTGATTTCTTAGAAAATTTCAGTTTGCCTTTAAAATGTAATACACAGCAGAACACAGAGCTGATAAGAGTGAAAATTTATTGCAGGTATTAGGATGTCGTGCTCCAAAGTCTGCTTAAATTGGCATACACTTTTATGTAGGATAAAACAAGACATTGGCTTTCTTGCTGACTGCTGATAATAAAACCAGCAACTTTTGTGATTATTTTTTTCTCATTTTAAAGTGATAGATGCTGTTTAAATGAAAATCCAAACTGTATTTTGAAGTCTCGTATGTTAAACTGTCAACACCCTTGATTGTATAAAATGAACAAGGTATGGGAGTGAGAGCGGAGAGCCAACCGTCTTTGATATCTGAGCTCAACAAATGCGGACGAATAATAATTTAGTGCTCCCTCCCATATGTTAATACTTAACCCAACTTCTTAGGGTCATGGTAAATAGAAACTCCCATTAAATTCTACCAGAGCTTATGTTTTATAGATGGACTGAGATGTGCAGCCAGGAGGTCATGACTGGAATTATCTCAGAGGACTCAGATAAGTCATGTTGGCCTGAGAGAAGTCAGTGGGTTGTGATGATGGAAACACATCACTTGTCTTTCTCTAAGATGAATCACATTATCAGGCTCAATGTGACTTATATGATTACTCACTAATGACCAGCCCACACGCTCCAGTGTTGACCGAACAGGGGCCACGTGCACGTGGCAGCTCAGGGGTCACTGTTGGTCAAGTTGTGGATCAGATTTGAGAGTTTGAAAGGTTGTAGTTGTGCTCATGTCTGGCTCACGTCTCGCTCGGTGGGGGAGTTAACCTGCCCGTCCTGTGGGAAGTAAATTCCTCTTCAGTGCACAAAGAGACATTTCCATGCAGGGTTGAGACTAGAACAAAACGATTTATCGCAAGAGAATCAATACCAGCAGAGGTGCGGCAAAGGATTTGAAAAGATAAAAGAACACAACAAGGTTTTGCTTTTCTCTGAACTGCTTCGTAAACCCTGGAGGAGGTAATGGTATTGAGCCATTTTATGTTTGTTCAGATCCACCTCAGCGAGGCACTAAAAATACCCCCTCCTCCCTCGTAACGTGTGTGGGTCAAGGGTCAAGTGTAGCTCCTTTTGCTCCCCAACATGGCTATTATCACAGTACAGAGCACAAACAACAGTCGCTTTATCTCAACAACTGCTCAACTGGAAACTGTCGCAATCATGCCTTTGCCATGGGCTTTGAGTCGCACGCCGTGCACATGACAACTTTTCTCCAGCCAGAAACAAATGATCTGTAAATTCTGGTCCACTGCTCATTTTACAATGAACGTTTCATATGTCTACTCTCTTTATTAGTGATTTTTTTGCTTAGAGTTAAATGATTACACAAGTATGAAGACAGAGCATTGTTAAAGTATCTATGTCTCTAATCCGTCATTAAGTATATAAAATTATAATATTCTTTCTGTAGTAAGTTGCAACAGACAAACAAGGGTAAAAGCAAATAAAAGCAATAATAATCTAAATCTAAATCACCTACATCTAAAATGGTTAGATAAAGCACATTGTTTTCAGATTATAGTGATCTGTGAGCAGATTGATTCAAACTGCATTTATGTCCCCAGGCGTCTATATATGTTATGTTTCCATCTGAAAGAATGGAAAGAATCAAATCACTGTCGTTTGCTGTAAGTCCTCATGCGACAAACACAGCTCAGAAAATGCGTCTGGTAATCAAAAGTGAAGAGAAAACCTAAACGTGCTGCTGATAAGTACCCTCTGAATCAGAAAGAAAGAGTGATTTTGTTGGTAATTGTATATATTTTCTTTAAATCAGATTGTCACATGGAAAAGTACATTTGAAAAATAAAAAACAAAATCACTGACCAAAACTTTTACATTGAGGGTCTGAAGGTCTGAAAAGATGCATTGCTGCAGATTTAATCCCAACTGTGATCTCAAACAACGAGTAGGGTATATAAAACTGTTTACGTCAATTATTACACAAACAGTGTGTTTCTTGTTCAGCCTCTTCACATCTGTAAAGCCAAACAACCCATCCACTAAATCTGACTAAATTGCTCTTGAAATGGATCGTGACTTCAGAGGTTTTTCATCCAGCGGAGTTTTAGATCATTTGGCTAATAGACTTCAACCATAAACTGTGCCAGTGTATGAAATCATGAAGGGAGTCTTGGCTTACTTGTGTTGGAGTGAGATATGTGAATTTTAACACACAATATATTTTCCCTCTAAATGTAGAGTGAGCGCAGTTCATGCTTGGTAAGCTGCTGCAGCATACAGCATCCACAGGAGTGGAGACTATTCCCACGACTGGGAGAGATAGTACACAGTGTCCTTCCTGAAGCTCATATTCACAACACAGTGTAACAACTGCAAAAAAAAAAGTCGTTTTATTGATACAGAACAGAAAAGACCTATATCACAAATATAGAATATCATTCATATGAGAGTTATTTAAACTCTTCTTTTTTAGTTTACCTGATGTGATATGAGAACGTTCAACAATCTTAAAGGAATGGTTTGACATTTTGGGACATGCATTTATTTGCTTTCTTACCGAACGTTAGATTAGAAGTTTGATACCACTCTTAGCTTAGCGCAAAGACAGGAAACGTGGAAACAGCTAGCCTGTCTATGTTCAGCAGTTGTTTAATTCATACAAAAACCGAAGTGTAAAAATGACAGTTCGCCGTTCTACGGGGCGTTATGTGCCGGACTATTTCTTGGCCTGGACCAGTAACTTCCTGGAGTGTCTGCTGGTTGCATGGCAACTGGTCTCTGGCCTTTGTAACTGGGGGTGTATATCAGAACAACTTTAAGAGAGCAACACTTATCTGAAAACCTCTTCAGAACCAAATATCCTCCAGTGGTTGCAGGTGTCCACACTGCTGCAGTGCTGCTTGTCGTTGTTGCTGTAACAGTTAAACGTTCAGGACGAGGACTGGACATAAATTGAGGGATTGCAGACAGTGTCAGACTAATAACTTCCCCAGGAGCGTTTTTGTCTGTGTTAGCTTTCAATGAATGAAGCCTTTCTCTTCAGTGGTGACGATTGCTAGTGGGAGTTGAAAAACAACATGTCCTCCTGCGTCACCGAAGAGGCTGCTGATGTCAGTGTGTTTTTGACCCGAGGGGCTGGACATGGGCCTCCATGTGCTGTGTACACAGCCAGAGACATTGACCTCCATCCACATGTAACACACACACACTCTCTGTCACAAGAACACAGGACACCCCCACAAGGTTTGGTGTTGGTTTAAGTTACTTCATCAACCCTCTGTGACAAACATTGAAGTATGTTGTTTTGCCAAGAATAATTTTTACAGGGCAAGATAATGTATGCATGTTTCACTGGCATATGTCACCCTGCCAGCAATCAGTGCCATTTTCTCCACATATTAAGCTACTGTGTGTGATATTGTTCATCATCAGCATATTATTATTTATCTACATATATGAGTGTGGATGGTAATGTCGTACCCTGCTCCTCTCTCACCTCCACACAGCTGCTCAATCACAGTGTGTGAATGTTGGCTTGTCGGTTTCAGGGTCCCTGCTGACGGCCACAAGTCGAGACGCGTTGGCCTGACAAAAAGTTACTCTTTGTACTGCAAGTGTTGCTGGAGTTTTGACCTCTTCAGACTGTTTCCCTTCTCCATTTAACTTGGAAGGAGCTGAAGAAATCCATACTCTTCTTCTGCATCCCTAGACTACAATAGTTTGAGATGTAGATTTTTTTACAGGCCAAGATGCATTAAAAAATAGATGTACAATAAAACCACTCTGTGTTGTAACTGTACACAACTGTATGTCACATGCTGTACATGTTATTTCTGTGTGGGAAGAGCTTGGGGAGCAAAGATGTATTAGAATCATAATAGAAGTTGTGGTGCATCACACTAGATTAATTTTCAATCATTAAACCTTCACATTATACTGATAAATGAAGCTGTGTTTAATAACCAGGCATTGTCTTTCTGTTGAATGGGCTCCCTCTGAAGTCTGTATTGAATCTGAACACTCCTGGTGAGGATTTATACATAAGACAGAGATAATTCCCTCTAAGTTGTAACATCTGCTAGCATTTCATTGTGTGCTGTGTCTAAGCTTGCTGCAGAACTGAGCCATGTCGGGACACTCACCTGTCTGAAGCTGACTGACTCGCTGTCTTCTTCTTCTTCTTCTTGCGCTGTGATTCATACCTGCCACCTCGCCTCTACAGCTCTCTCCTGTCAAACCTCATTTCCTCCTCTCCTTCAAAGAGCTACCATTAACTATGCTCTCCTCCCTCCACTGAGCTGCGTTGCCATAAACTAAACACATCAAATATTCATTACAAGCTAGCACACTGCTGCTATGGAGTATTATTCATGCGCTCCGCAGACCTGTGTTGAACTGCTGAGGGTCTTTTAAGAGGTCAAGACAGCCTGACTCAACATCCCCCCAGCAGCTCTTTCTCTGGCTTTGGCCGTCAGCATAACAGATCTTATCTGCAAACACATGAGCAAGTGGAGGACAGACACATTTATACTGAATCCCCTCGTTTATAATCCCACTTCTCTTTGTATGCCCTTTCTAGTGTTACGTTATTGTCGCTACAGAGTGTAACATTTCTTCAGGGGGTCTCTAGATGATACTGTAGAGTTAGTCTTCAATTCTTCAAGAAGACACTTTAGGGTTAGGACGTGAGTTTAAATGTAATATACGAATATGTGTCGGTGGATTGGGAGTGAATAAGGATAGACGTAAAAGAATGTGTGTGTGAGTGTCTGTTTTTGTTTGCTCATCCGTCTTATTGCCTAATTAGTCTCTGTTTGCTGATTACATTACCTGCATTACGTTGTCACCTGAATGTTTCTAACAGCCGTGCTTTTGCAGGCGGACATAACTGCAGCTGTGACGCAACTACAGTATTACAGTACACTGACTGTCTTATATTGTACTGTTGTACTAAATCCATTTTCACCAGTTTTTATCTAAAAATTACCAGATTTTTTCAAAAAGGAGATGAGTGTAAAACAGGATTTAATGTCCTTCATCCTTTGAAATCTTCCTTTGCTTTCCTCTTACAGTAAACAGGGTCCAAGCGCAGATCATAATATGCTGAAGCTGGGGAGATCCTTTAATGTATTTAAAGTTATTAAAAATAACAATCAAGAAACAATACGGTTAGTTATTATCGGATTAATCGGATTTTCACCTAGAGGTTTTTGCTTAATTGATTTTTGGGTTTGGGGCTGTTGGTCAAATAACACGTGACATTTGAAGACATTTTTCTATTTGCTGACATTTTATAGACGAAATGATTAATCAATAATGAAAATAACTGTTAGTTGCCGCCCTAGTCCTAACTACACATATTATAGTGACTGTATTGTAGCAGATGAAAAGTATTGACAGCAGGGGGCTTTGGATTTATTCTTGACCTATATTACATCTACAGCTACTTTGCTCACTCTGCTGTGACATGTTAATGTCTTGTTTGCACCACCACACTTTCTTATGAATGACTGAGGATGTTGATGCTACGCAGTGCATGTCAGTCCTCCTCAGTGATGACAGGCAGGATATGTTATTATTTTACAGTTTATAAACAACATCTCCAACGTACCGACGTGGGAAATGATAACGCTGTAGGTCTCGTCTGCCTAATTAAATGACTGCAAACAAATGTTTGACGACACACAGTCCTCGTTCATGGATCAGCTCTCTGTTTTGCTTTTTACTGTCTCTCAGGCTGAAACTGATTTGTGTGTGCAGATAACGTCTGTTCCTACGACCCGAACCGTTCGTGTGGTTAATTCATTCACAAGTGGGGTCAGTTGCAACAAGTGAACCCACAGCTCTTCATGGGAGAATAAATAACACTTGAGGCCTATTTAGGCATCTCTGCAGCTCAGAGCAGAACAAACGTGTTGGCATAGCCGCCTTACATGCCTCACACAGGCTTTGTGTCTCTTTAAGATCAAATTCACTGAGGCACCTTTTATTTTCTTGTTGCTAACAAGCAGCTGGAGTCAAAAACAAAACAACATGGCCATGCATGAAAAACCACAAATGAGACACCTCTGGTGAACAGGAATTATTTTGGGAGCATTACAGAGCCCTTGAGGTAAAGTTTACATAATGATGGCTTTAAGCATCTACTGTAAGTGTATTATTCTGCTGCAAGTGTGTGTGTGTGTGTGTGTGTGTTTGTGGGTGTGTTTGAGAGGCGAGTGTAGAGAGAGTGGCACAGTGTAATGTGTGTACAACTGAGAAGATGGAGCGGCAGATAAGTCGCTTTGCTTTCTCTGCCAAGTGGTAGTAAGGAATTGAGCTCATTTAGATTGAGGATGATACAGATGCTAAGAGGGGGGAAATGGAGTGAGATAACACAGATGAGGAATACTTGCGATAAAGAAAAGGAAGGGGCTGTGGGAGCCAAGTGAAATCGAGTCAAATCTTCTCTATTTACTTTATGTTTCACAGTGGGAAAGTCCCCACGTTACACCAGCATATGATGCATGAAGACTTGCATCTTTAAACCTCTTGGACGTCTGCTTATGGCCAGGTTATAGTTCAAGAGGGAATTAATTCATCCTCAACACCCACTGAGCCAGACTGTGCTCAACACTTCAGACAACATTAGCATAAAGTGCAGTGGTGATTTGTTCAGGGCTTAATAGGATGAACTTTTTTGGGATAACATTGCTGTCAGCTCTGAGGAACTTCAACCTCACAACTTCACATACACATTACATTAATATTTCTCACTGAATCACAGCAGCAGTCTGAAGGGTAGAAAGTAACCAGCTGGGAAAATCTTGGTGAGCAGAGTAATAATTCACAACCTTTTCCTGGAAATTTAGAGATATGGCTGCTGTTATTTTATCTTCTTGTTATTATCAACAAATCCTGCGAAAGAGACCAGAATCAACAATGAATTTAACTTGTTAACAAATATTGTGTGTTTAGCCAGCGCCTGATATACGGTAGGTAATGTCATGCCTCTTTGTGATAGACATATAATAGCCATAACGTTGCACGTTATTCTGTTACGGGATTATTATTAGTGATTATACTATATTAATATGTAAGCAGTGCTTTAATGTTGCAGTTGGTCGCGCTGCAGCTAATTTTAACTTCTTCATATACTGTTGGGTATTTACAACTTTTCATTGAAGTAGGAGACATCTTGTCCATCATTTAAACATTTGAAATAAATAATAGATTTCTTAACAAAGTAATTTAAGCTTTTGTGGAAAAACCATATCAGATAAATGTTATTATTTCCAAGCTGAAAATATCATATGTGTTACAACATATCTGCAGGGGATCTATAAGTATAGTTCTTGATTGTATTTATTAAATTACTTTTTACCACTGTATATCTTTGTCATGATATTGAACATAGTCAGTGTTGTTCTCTCTGCGTGTGCAACAAAGTTCTGCCACAGAGGGCAAACTTTTCCAAGTACACATCAGACTGAGGCTCCACAGACAGTCCTTGTTAGTGGGATAAAGTCATTGTTGGCTCTCCTCAGGGGATTTGGTGATAATAATAAAAACATTAAAACAATACCAGCCTTCTCCTCTCTATTACAGTAGTGACTCAACCAACATCCACTTCATAAGTGCTTTCACATCTACTGTTTAAAGCCTCTGTAGTTAATATTACAAAAGCAAAAACAGAAACTGGTTTGACATAAAAATGAAATTACAGAAGAAACATTTTCTGCTCTGGGTGTCTTCATTGTTTACTTGACCTTCTGTATCTATGTATGGGGTCCACTATGCTGTGCAGCTCTGCCACTGTACATGACCCCCCCCCCCCCCCCCCCCCCGTTTCCACCAAGTGTTTGATGAATTCCAGGCTGATGGCGGAGTGACAGAGCAGCATAGAGGAGCTCAGGGGATTACTGCACATAAACACTGCCTGCCAGCATCCATGAGAGCTCAGCGTACAATAGAGCCGTGTGGATACAAGGTGGAGGAGACGTGGTGTAGGGATCAACCAGGCCCTTTCATAATTCAGCAGGTCTATTTGGAGTTATCTCATAAACATTAAACATTACAACGGACAGTGTAGGAGGGGCGTGTGTGAGTTCCTCTGCAGAACATATACATTAAATATAACACATTGTGGCTACAGTGAAAGGAAGCCAAGTAAGTCCTTTCTTTATATGTCTCTGTATTGTTTGTTTTGTTGTGGAGCCTCATTTCTGTTTATGCCATTTCTTAAAATCCCATCAGCCGATCAGCCAGCACATACAACATCTATCAGGAGCAGTCTCATTAGTGTAAGAATGTGCCGATGCCAATCTGGGCGTCCAATGTCCTCAGGTCCACTAAAAGTGTTGATCGTGGCTCTTTGAAGTCTGTCAGATCTGCTTTGTGACTCTGCCAAGTCTTCTTTTACTCTTCCTGGTGTGATTTTGCTTGTACAGTTACTTTCTTGGAGAGCCCAGAGCAGTGAAAATTATTTTTTTTGTCTTTCTGTAAGCTCTGTATTTGTTTATTTCTCTTAACAGTTCTCGCCCCCATTGGACTTAATTAGGCGGCCTTATCATGTGGTCTTGCTCTGATAACGGTGTTTGTTTGTCAAACAGTGGCTCCTGTCCTTGACCTCGAGCCCTTATTAGGACCAAGTGAAGTTGTGCATTGTCAGAGCATCGTAAGAAAGCCACTGATGGTCATGTTTAAATAGAAAGGCAGCACTGATTTTAAAAGAGACATTCTTGTTTTAGTCCAAATCCTGAAGTTTACTGGAAAGAAATTAAAGCACTGTCATTGAATCTCGCAGCTGTTGGAACATAGTCACCATTTTTCCCGTTTATCAAGCCACATCCTTTCACATCAAAGCCTGCTGACACCACAAACTGAACTGCCATACTCTTTTGGCACAGATAATGCTTCCAGTAAATGTCACAGTAAGGACTGTTTTCTATTTGCAGACAGCTGAATCAGTGCATTTCAGTGTCATGCTACCTTGCAAGTGTTGACAGGTGACATTGCTTGTGTTTCGCTTCGCTCCTTGCTTGCTTGTTTACACCAGATCTCATGCAATTGGTGCAAATGTCACAGGGAGATTTATTACTGTGACAAAACAATCCTTTTTATTCTCAAGACACAACTCAACAGCGTTGCTAATTTTGTGCTTTATATGCTGTTCTTTGTAGAAATATACACTCACAGCTCACAGGGTTGCATTTGATGCCCTGATGAATTCATTCTGCAGCTGCAGATTTAAGAGTTGTCAGGAGCTGAATTGGCTCAGGTTATATATGGTCCTCATTTCCAGCGGTGGAAGAAGTGTTCAGAGGCTTTACTTTACTAAAAGTAGCAATACATTCCTGCATTCAAAATGTTACTAAAGTAAAAGTAGGTATCAAAAGTAAGAACACTCATTATGCAGAGAGAATCATGTCAGTGTTTTATTTTTATATATGAATGTATAAATTAAAGTACAAGCAGAACTTTAATGTAGCTGGTCTAGGTAGAGTATATTCTGACTAGTTATCATCATCATATTTTATAAAGTGATGAAATATTTTGTATGTAAACACCCGCAGTCCATCCACACAGGTGTTTTCACTTATTTTCCAGCTTTTATGTTCCAGCTTCTCAAATGTGAGGTTAGTAGAGTGGTATAAGTGGAGGTGTAAAGTTGCATACTTAAGTGCAAATACCTCAAAACTGTACTCATATACCGTACTTAAGTAAATCTGATTGTGGTTCATATCCCTTTCTTGGCGTATTATTTCTGGCATATACTGGAAAGACGATGCACATGTATTGACACAATGCATAACCAGTGATGCCAATGCTCGAGGCCCCTGTGTGGGCCAGCTTAAATTGACCGTTGAATCTGTAGTTGGAGCGAGTGGGTTACCACAGAAACAGCGAGTCCAACAAAGAGATACGAGCAGCACAAACATTGTAGATATTTCCTTAAGTCCTTTTCGTGCATCTCTGTGCCAGCTAGGCCAGTGAATATCAACAAGTACACAGGCAGAGACCAATGAGCTAAGTGTTGTTCTTGTGTGAAGCTTGTATGGGTTTATTCCTGCCAAGCTCAGAGATCACAAATCAACAGAATGGTGGTCTGCTCTTTGCTGAAACTGGCAACAACGGTGGTCTGTAATTATACTGTTGTCTCTAAATCAGGTTTTAATCTCAGGCAACTAGTCATTCTGTGCTAAGAGGCTACAGCTTGTGTTATCAGGAGGTGTGATTGGCCTGGCTTGGTTTATCATTAATATAATTGTATTTTTTTGTAAGAAAATTGTCTGAGATTAAAGTCACAAATTTACTAGAAAAACAATTTTGTCATGAAGATAGAGAGAAGAGAATAGTCCTGGTTGCACCATGAAATCCCAGCGAGGGAACTGATGCCTTTGTGGGGGGCAGAAGAATCACCTCGTGAATATACAACAACTGAAATAAGTAGTTAAATTTGGAGGGAGGGACACGTTTCTTTCTTATTCTTGGACTTTTACTCAATGTATGACATCATTCAGTGATATAATAGATGGGCAACTGTATATGATAGGTCAGTTAACAGTAGTTAGCGGCAAACATCAGGGACACTTTGACTATGGCCATAACAATTATTTTTGGGAATTATTGTATATCATAGTGTCAGAGCTTTTCAATAGGATCAAATTGTGTGTTAAAGCCACAGAAACAGCACATAAGGATGACGCAGCATGTCCTTTTAATACAAGAAATGTATTAATCTTTGACACGGCCTGGACGATTTATCAGTCGAGCTTAATTTCTTACTGTCTTTAGTCTTCAAAAAAAACCAAAAACATGTGGGCTCATCCTCTGCAGGGATGATTGTTACGTATAAATCTCCACACTGAACGACTCAACTGGACAATCAATTGTAGCAGAAACAGAGCAGGATGGTGAACATGGTAACTGATAATCAAAGGCTCCCTGTGGAGATGTTGTTGCCTCTCAGCAGGCGCAGTTCACGGGTCCAACACACCTCATGAAAGAGTGTATGAAACAGCATCCAGCCAGTGCCAAACACTTCCCACACACTCACAGGTACATCTCAAACGTTATACAAGCGTTTGTCATTGTTTCCCGCCCACGTTCATCAGATGTGACCTCTGCATAGGAAAATGTGTTTACCAAACCACGAGAACGGAGGCTTCGAGCATCCAGCCGCTGGGTCACTGGAGCTGTGACAGCGAGACACAGGTGGGTCGCACTCTGCTCTCCCACATTGTAACGGGGTCAGTGACAAACATTTTGAGCAGTTCAGAGGTCAGCAATGGTACATAGCTGCTGAAATCTGAACCACCGTTTTTCATGTTTTCAGGCTTAACTTGATCTCCATAATCCTGTCATGTCCATGTTAGATAATGAAAATAGTGCAAAAATGATTGTTGGCCAATGAATTTCCTTCTACGTATTGACTGTAAATACTGCATGTTTTCTTCTCTGCAGTAATAATATGAGGAGAGGAGACTACCACTACTATAATTTGGACAGCTAAAAAAAGATGTGACGATTGTTAAGTGACTACTCGTTACTCTGCAAGCACAAAGCACATTTTATTGACCATTTGCATAATCGAGTTAGAAGTGTTGATCCTTCAAGCTGACACATTTGACTCGCACATTCAGTGAAGTACAATATCCCGTTGACTTTTTGAACACATGCTTCAAAATACATGCATGTAAGAGGAGCAGGCCAGATGTGGAATATTTTAGCAGATGCTTTCATCAAAATTATTATATTCACACAGGCATGGAAAAGGTAAAACGTCTGTGTAAGAGAAGGAGGACGAGCAAAAACATTTTCCAAACACCATTCAGCAGAGAAACGCCAGCAGGCAGCAAGCGATTAGCCGAGCGGTGAACGCCATGTTCCCTAACAAATCCAACAGACCTGACAACTGAATCCCACAGACAGACTGACCACATTAGACCACGATCATGTGTCAAGAACTCTGTTACGAAACAAAAATGTAACAGGTACATTTTTAACATCTTTTTTACACAGTCAGTTAAAGTAAATACTACCCAAAAAGATTTAACCTTTGTCAGCTATTGATGAAGATTTTTGGATTAATTTTGTTGTGTGATGGTGCATTTCTAACTGCTACAGCACAGTTACAATGCAGTTAGACCGCAGCAATCTAAAACATCAATATTAAACTTCAGGTTAGGCAGCAGTTTCTCAGAATCATACTTGGAGAAACTATTTGCAGAAAGCATAAAGAAATACCAGAGAAAGGGCTACCAGTAATGATTTGAGTATAATGACAAAAGAACTAAAGATTTCCCCGATGCAATCACTGACTTGTGCTGTCAGCCAGCAGGTTTGTGGTGCCTTGCATGTTTGTACTACTAAAGATAAAGGCCTGCATTTCTCAGAATGAAGGAGAAATGGCAAAGATCAAGCCTTACTACTTACCATTAGACTGTTGCTATTGACTATTGCCATGAACGGGACTCTTAAAGATCAATACACTCACATACACAGTGTGTTGTGTTTGAATGATTCATACATGTTTAAGACACACAGTGACATTGACACACACTCCACAGAAAGATGGGCTTTTGTTATCTTGAGCTCAATGAGCAGCTAAGGGAAAGCTTTCTCTTTGTGTAATTGTAATCTTTATGGCTGAAGGACTTCCAGCTACAAAAAGCTCTCTGGGAGAACCCCAGGTGCTTTTGTCTTTTGGTTACATTTCGGCGTGGTGCAGTAACTGCAAATCAAGCAGAATTACTAGTCTGCTTTTATTCATCATTTGCTGATATGTATTTTGGTAAAGTAGGACATCAACAGGAAGCTTTTGTCATGATGAATTTCCTGTTGTGTCTGACCTGTTACTTTGCCTTGATCATTTTGAGGTTTTAAAGATTTTTTTTTTTTTTTTTAAATGTCCTTTTTTTAAAAGAAATATCCATCTTTTGGTAATGTACCTTGCATATCTGTTCAGAATGGCTGCTAGAATACATTGACAATATAAGATATGAATGAAATCAGATATAAAACCAGGCTCCATACTGTGCATGCAATTATAGGCATGTTCTCTGGGGGTTTCCAAAAGAGTTTCTGGGGAATATTTGAGATGTGATCTATGGTGTGTTAATGGCTGCAGAACATCACACAGAAAGAGAGAGTGACTACGCTGAAGGTTAGTTTGTTGCATAGAACATTATCAGTCACTCAGCTACTGCACAGAAAACACACATCCCAGCAGTTTCAGAGTCAGAGAAAAGTCAAAAAGCTGAAGTTGATGGAACATTTGCACAGTAACAGATACTGTAAGTGTGCTATCTAACCGAAGATCAGGTTAGTCATGCAGAGAGCGATGCCTTGGTTTAAGTGATGTCTTGACTGTCTTCCTTTGCAGCAGCGCGTGTTGCAGCATGATGCTTTGTCTCCTCTGAACTCCGCTTAACCCCATTATCAGATAGTGGGGCTCTCATCCAGCACTGTCATGCTCAGTGTAACATCTGCAGCCTTAAGGTATGAGCATGGCGTGCTTTGCCTTGGCTTATTTAGTCAAAGTACGGGACGCGGGAAGAATACACATAGCATCAGAGTTGTTTAGCGATCATCTATTCGATGTTAGACTTTTCAAAAAATGTTTTTCAAAGAGATATTCGCACATTTAACTGTCTCTGACGCAGATGTGTTGGAAAGGATCACTTCAGTGAATTTATATGAATTCACATATAAATTAAATTGATGCTTATCTGTGTGCGGGATCTTTCCAGTAGCAAAGTTAGAGCAGTTGATGTTACTTCAGTATTGATGAATGCACGTAGGCCTCATCAATGGGATGTTGTATAAAATGGGTGATGCAGGAGGGGCTCTGCTTTTGGAAAGCTGCATGATGGATTGCTGCTCGGGGGCATTTTCTAAACTGGACAGTTATTATGTTTTCCAAGAGGTTTGTTTTTAAACCTCCGCACGCATTCATGCACGCATACTCCCCCTTTTGTAATTGTATTTGTTAGACAGCGTAATCAAATGAAACGTAAGTACTCTCAAACAAACAACAGTAATTGTTAGTGGCCTTTGTATTGAGCCATCCAACATGCACTTGAACACAAAGCAGTTTCAATGTTTTTGGGACATTCAGGGAGTTTGCGTCATTTATTTGAGATTGGCTGCGTATTTTTTTTTTCACAAATATAAATAAATGACCTGGCATCCTTCAAACAAATAGCTGTCTGTCCTTTCAATCAAAGGGAGCAATGAGCCTTTAGTATTTCTGTTAAAACTGCATGTATTTAGTTTAGTATTTGGCCAAGCATGACTAAGTAAGTCCAAGGCGAAACATTAACATTACTTCGTTTACGTGAATAAAAGAGCATTACATCATTTTTCACACACTGAACACATCCCCAGACAGAGGTGAAACATTCTGGCTTGGTAACTTGTTTTAGGATGAAAAACACCACAGAAAACTGGCCCAAACAATTCGAGAGGTCCCTCTGGCTCTGCCTGTGTGACTCCCAGCCGTCGTTCCACCTCTTAAATCAGATGTGCAACAATAGCGACAAAAGCTCCAGGTTACTTCCTGGAACAGAGAGCTAGTGGGGCTAAACAGCACATGTTCCAGAAGACCTTGACTGGTGTAGATCCACAGCGGGCTGTGGCTCCAGCAGAATATCATAACAGCAGAATACACAAGCCTAATTAGCCTCACACCTTCAAGCCCATTAGTTCCACTCCAGCCCCCACCAAATGGCCGATGTGATTCCCATCGTTCTGCATCAAAGGCATCCAAGCAGCCATATTGTACATGACAAATCTGCACAAATAAAGCACGAGAGACTTACAAACGTATGTCTTCAGGGTGTGTCTTTAAAAATCCTCTCTTGTTCTGGCTTTGCTGTTTTTCTTTTTTGAGCAATAAACATTATACAAGCGTATGCCCATTTTGGGAAAGCCTTATTTTGTGTTCAGCTTTGGGGCATTTGGTGATGTTACATCTAAAAATATGCAGATACAATATGAATCAAAGCAGAAAACTGCCACAACTGTGATGTGAGACAGAGGAACATTTGTGAAGGAGGGTAAGAGAAGGAAGGTTTTAAGGCCACAGCATAAGATGAAACAGGATAGGGGTCATCAGTGTGGGTTAACAGTTAATCACCTGATGTTGCTTCCACTTTAACTCAGAAGAGAATATTGTTTTCATATAAAAAGAAACATATGTGGAGCTCTGTCCATGCTCTTGGAAATATATTGCATACATATGCTATGCTATTTTTCAAACTCACATGACATTCTCAAATATGTAATGGCCAGTGTTATGAGTGTTGGGACATAAAAATGGGGTCAGGGGCTGGAAAGGGTTGAGAAACACTCTCACACTTTGTTATACCCTCTCTCTCTGTCTCTCTCTCTTTCGTCATCCCTCCTGCAGGACTCTACTGAATGCTTACTCTGGTTAATCATTGCTCCTACTTGGTGCTAAGTTGCAGAAAGTGGTGCAGGCTGGGTGTGTGTTAGGAAATGAGTTTCTATATGTGTTTGTGGGAAGGCAAAGAAAGAGAGAGAGATAATGAGGGAAACCCTTGGAAAACCGTCAAACACACACACTGCTGTAACACTCATGCCGTAAGCAAGAGCATGTGCTCACCCACATGCATGTCAGCCTCTCTGCTGTACTCAGGATTAAACGTCATACACTCGCAGAATGTTCACTTTCTCTGGTAAGAATTTAAATGTATCCGTCACACTTCAGTACAGATGTTTGGTATAGCAGAGCTTAATGCCCAGTCTGGTGTGAGTAAGATAGTTTGGCTGTTGTTTTGTGTGTGTAAAATGTAAAGCATCAGTTTTACATGAAGAAGACTTGCTATCAACGCCCTAATGGGCTGCAACTGATCCTGGAGTTTTTTAATCAAAGCTGACATCTAATAGAAACATCTCATATCAGAGATGCTGCAGATTCCTTGCTTTAAGCCACTTTTGTTGCTGTAAAACTCAGTATACAAAGTGTAATAGTAGCGGAACATGTCTGATGGTGTTAACAGCAAAAGAGTCGGTGCTGTGATCTCAGCTGGACCAGTCCTGACTCGATGTCAGAGCCAGACAAGAGTAGCTCTGATCCCTCAGGCGCCCGGGGCAATCAGTCAGCCTGTACTACAGCTAATGCTAACTGCATCCTGTGGTCATTTCACTGAACAGGCCATTTAGAAAGTATGGCTCTTTGGATTAGATATTATCTGAAGTCTGGCTTCCAGTAGAGCTTTGTGATATACGGGGCGAACCTTTAGATTGTGACTCCCGGCGGCCACTTCAACCCAGACTCCAGAAGCTTGTTGACTGCTCAGTCAAAACGCAGAGAAAAAAAAACTCTGATTTGAACTGAGGCTTTGTTGGGCACATACATTACATACTGTGCATCTGTCACAACACATTGTAAACAAAAGAAATTCCAAACACACCAACATGAGCCCGTCCTCCTCTCTGCCACGAGACTGGAACAGAATGGAATTTGAAACGTTTTAGCCAAAAATGTTTCCATGGTCAAGGTGTTTTTTGCAGAAACGTTTCAGATTTCGTTCCGTTCTCCGGCTTCAACCAAAATCAAGGGAGTTTGCGTCGATCGGTGCGCAGGTGAGTGACCTCTGGCACACACTGACACACGCTCAGTCAAACACTGACAGGCTTTAAGATGAAGGTGGACAGCAGCCAACTGTGAGTCACTGAGTGAGTGCAGCTCTGCTGAGCCGCAGCTGTCTCCCTGATGACAAACAGCATTTCCTGGAGGTTTTTGGCCCCATGCTTGATCTTCTGAACATGTCTAGTTCTGGGAAGTCCATCCCAGCTGTACACCTTGCTAACCGCGGCTATGCTTGGTATAAATGATTGGCCAGGATGGAAATGGGACTGGTCAGACTCACAATGGATATTCCCCTCTATATTAACTGATACAACTTACATATTCTCTTAATTTTACTTCCGCATGCCTTCAAATCTTGGTGTAGTTGTAGTGTGATAGATATGACCCCAGCCTTTTTCCTGTTTTGGTCCTCCTTGTTTCGCGTGGCCAAGTTGAGCCGAGGTAATAATGAGAGTGTTTGCAATGAGCTTTGATGGATTGTGTGTCTCTGTGTCATCCAGGCAGTGTGGCGAGCGTAGATAAGCCCCCCTTATGAGGTGAAAACCCTTCCCCATCCTGCAGTATCCCCTCCCAGCACCAACAGCAGGAATAAGGGATGTCACGGCTGTTCCTCCTTTTGGCAATGCTCATTGTCTGCTGCAGCATCCAGGTGGGTCCCGAGAGCGAGCGCACACACACACGCACACACACACATACACATACACGTACACACTTTTTCCCAGAGGTAAACAATCCCCATGAAGGTCTGTGAACTTCCATTAGTCACTGGCCTTCAGTGTGTGGGTGGGTGTTGTTTCTTTAGCTCTGCAGCCTTCTGAAACATGCCACAGAGCCGTGGTGTGGAAGCCTAAACAAACTGTCTGTCCCTGGTTTTTCCTTCATGACACGAATGTTACGGTGTACAATATATCAGCCTATCTATACAGTAGTGCAAGACCCCCCATGCAGACAACACATTAGAGTGAGACACAGCCTCATCCTGATGAATTATATTCCCTTAAGGATGGTTTGTTTACAGCTACTGTATATATGATGTGAAATGAAACAAATGAATGCCATTTTGTCTCCATGGTTTGTGTGAAAGCCACATTCTCAACATTTTTCTTGCAGACCTGCCTACACTACATCAAGTCCATGAATAACAGACTTTCCTGTCTGTTGTATTTTCCTCTTATGTGCGCCTCCGTTTCCTCAGGTGTCTCCTGCTGCTACTCTGGATGAGCTGAAGGAGAGTTGGAAATTGTACATGGAGGAGTGTGATCGCAACAACAGCCGAGACCCGCCAAGCACAGGTGAGCTTGTTAGCATACAGTTGCCTGTTTACACATCTAGCAGATACGAAGCAACATCATCATTCATTTGTAGTCATATTTGTGGCCACCTAATGAATTTAAGTCCATTATTCAGTCTCCTTTTAGCTCTGTTTTGGTTTCCACCAATTCCTAGAGAAATTTCAGGCTCTTGAGCTCATAAAGGTAGCGGGTTTGTCAGAGATTTTTTGATGAAAATGGCTGCTGCCAAAGACGAGGCCATGAGAATGAACCAAAGCATTAAAGCCACCAGCTGTAAAACCAAAACAATGCTTTAAAGGACGCTTTAAAGCTCTGAAGAGCTGGAATGAACTGCAGAGTCTGATGATAATTCTCAGTGGGTTGGCACTACGAGCAACACCTTTAGCATTCGTATGGGAGCCATTGTTAAATTAGAATTGTTGATTTTAGCAGCTTTAACTACGCTGGCATCACATCACCAATTGATAACAATTGTGGGCATTAAGGGCATGTTCTTATCCAGAGAAACAACAAAGTGCAGCATTATGATAAGCTATCATTCCTAAATCATCATTTGTGCTCTGACAACATTTCTGAGCTATGAAAGAGATATTTTTAATGTATAATTTGCATTCACATTAGAGAGAAAATCAGTATTTACCCTCTCCTTGTAGAGCAGTGGATACAATGTAATGCAGCAGAGCAGGTAATGGTTAGGTCGCATTGTTACCAGACTGTGGAGCGGCAGCAATTTCCGCTCCCTGCTCAAACCATTGTGTTATCACTCTGCTCGCAGCCGCTCCCAGTTTTCTATTTGCTGCTCCGCGCTCACTGCCTTCTGCTCGCGCTGAGAGAGATCTGGCTCCAGTTTGCTCCATCAGCAGAGTGTTTAACTACATGGCGAATGCGGCCCTTCAGTTGCATTATAGTCTGTTAGCTCGTGGAACAGAAGCAGAGGATGCTGACGCTCCGACTTTCCAATAAGGCCGCTTCTCACACTGCACACAAAATTACACCACTCCGCAGCACTCATACACCCATCCTATCACCCCATGAGTGTGAATGTGCATGAACATCCATCTGTCTGTACACTAACAGCCAGCACTGTTTTCATCCTGTCTTGAGAAGATGAAAAGTGTGGTGTAAGCTTAAGGTCATCAGCTCAGGTCTTTACTCTGAAGTCAAGATGAAAGACCATGATGTGTACAGATGCCATAATGACCACCAGCAGCCATCACTTCAAAGACTGTATTGCTACTGTATCCCACAACTCAGACCACTCCAGGCCATAGACATGGACATAGTGTGATTATATGGAGAAATCCCATGTTTCATGTTTTTTATTCCCAGGCCTTGTGTGCAACAGGACTTCTGCCAATTATGCCTGTTGGCCTGATGGACTCCCCAACACCACCGTCAGTGTGTCGTGTCCGTGGTATCTGCCGTGGCACCATAAAGGTAAGAGACATGTAGGTTAGTAGATACACAATGTGTGGCAGTCACGTTGATGCAGAGTAAACTTACAATATCCTGCGGAGAAAGACAGCTGTCTGTGATGACTGGATTTTCCAGTAAATCACAAAGACTGTGTGTGTGTGTGTATAGTTCAGCACGGCATGGTCTATCAGGAATGTGATGCAAATGGCCAGTGGGTGACTATGAAGAATACCAGCGAGTGTGACTCTAATGATCAAAGTCCGGTAAGAAATGTCTTTCAGTAAGGCATTAGACATATAACTACAAATACTTATATTTAGATTTTGCATTAACTAATTTAAAGAGCACATATTAGATCAGATGTTACTGTTAAAAATGAAACTAAAAACGTACCTGTTACCTGTGTTTTCATTTGCAGCAATACTATGGCCATATTTGGATCATGTACACAGTTGGCTATTCATTATCTCTGGTGGCTTTGGTGCTGGCGCTTGGCATCCTCATATTCTTCAGGTAATAATCATTTTCTTTTGAAATCAATTCTGAGAAATTAAGGCACATATAAGGAAACAGGAACATATGTTGACCACTATTCTGCATCAAACACAGCACGGAGGGGAAACATTACATTTAAAAGAATAGTTTGAATTTAGCTCATTTAGATAACAAATATCCGCCTCCCAGCACCTCTAAAGCTCACTAATTAACACGTTATGACATTTCACTGTTCTACGTGCTGGACTACTTCTTGGCTCTGTGCTGTAACTTCCTGGAATCTCCGCTGGTTTCCTTGCAACAGCTCCCAGCCAAGACAGAGTCTGGCACATCACCCCCCCGTAAAACAGCAAATTGACATGTTTACTCAAGATATAACATGTTAATTAGTCAGCTGTAGAGGTGCTGGTGTTTCTGTTGGACAGTGCCAGGCTAGCTGTCTCCCTGTTTCCAGTCTTGCTAAGCTAAGCTAACCAGCTGCTCGCTGCAGCTTCATATTTACCATACAGACTTGAGAGTGGTATCAATCTCCTCATCTTAAACACAGTAAGAAAGTGAATAACCACTTTTTGCAAAATCTCAAGCTATTCCTTAAAGTCGGAAGCTGTATTGCACTTGCAGTTTATCTGCGAATGATCATGGTTATCTTATAGACCCTTGTTGCCTCTCATTCATTAGGAAACTGCACTGCATGAGGAACAACATCCACATGAATCTGTTTGCCTCCTTCATCCTGCGAGCGCTGTCTATCCTCATCAAAGATGCTCTGGCCAACATGACATCGCAGGACCTCAGCAGAGACCGGGAGCAGGGATTCCCCCAGGCATCTATGCCTCCAGTGGAGCTGCTGGTCAACAATGAGGTCAGTTGTGATCTGCAGCTCAACCAGCTATACATGACAGTGTTTGACAATGATCATTAAAGGACTGGACACAAATTATAAGAGTGTGAGGGTTATGTGTTTTTTCTCTTTGCTAAGGGGAGGATAGTCTGTCTTTTTTTGGAGAGTAGAGAAATCAATGTTGCAGCCTTCCCTTACGGGATTAATTAAAAAAACGAATCAAATAGTTGCAAACGAGCCTTATAGTGTGCACAGGGGGTCACATGCAGAGGACAACAATCCTATTTCTGTTTCAAGTGTTATCTCTACCAAAAGTCGTTTCCTCCTTCACTTTATTTCTGCATCACAACAAAAAGTTAAATGTGTTGCCGTATTATAAGTGTATTATATGTTAAGCCTTTTGTTATGTTTGAAATAGTTCATTCAACTTCTAATCAGCACGATGGTGGCTACTGAAAATTATTATTTCACTAATGTAGTTCAGCTTGAATTAGATTACACTGTCTTGAATACTTGAATTCTTTTTTTAGTTATTAATGATGGAATGAGTTGTACCAATCCAGAATTATATTTTGAGATATTAGGGGAGAGGGTGCAATTCTAAAAGCTGTAATATAACATTTAACCTCTCTCCCAACCACAGAAATTTTCATGCAATTATCATGCTCGCAATGTCAAACTAGAAAGCACTCACAGCTGCACAATCCTGCAAATTAGTATCTTTAATAATGTTTTAATGTAATAATGTTTAATAATAATTTTTTTTTTACATTTTCTTAGACTGCAACTGGACCACGGTCTGCATCATTATCATACTGACTGTCTGATGTGGCCATTATGTTTGTATACCCTATAAGTAATGTACATCAATCAAAGATTGTACAAACAATCTGACCAGGATGTGCACGGCCATAATGACTGTATGATGATTTGTATATAGTACAACTTTATAAATGAATAGCTTTATGTACAGAAAATAATAATGGTAACCTTGTGAAATTGTAATGGTAGCCACAAAGATAATTGTAGCAGCTAATTATCTGTAAAAGGGGTGAGGGTCAATGACGTGGGTTGATGTGCAGAGTGTGTGTGTTGGGGGTCACAGCTGGCTGAGGCTGGGGACCAAGCCTGAACCCTGATGGCAGAAGGAGCTGCTGCACTGATCCCACCATTTACAACTGAATACTGTTTAACATCAGGCAGCTTGATATTTTTTTATCATTTGTGAAATAAACCCCACTGCTGTCTTGCAGACGACGGTAAGCTGTCGCATCGCCGTAGTGATGATGCAGTACAGCATCATGGCCAACAGCTACTGGCTGCTGGTGGAAGGCATCTACCTCCACAACCTCCTGGTCATCACCGTGTTCACAGAGAGGAACTATTTCAAAATCTACCTGTGCATCGGCTGGGGTGAGCTGGCCTGTCGGGTGTCTGTCAGTGTGTGTTTGGGCGTGTGTCTACAAGTCAGGGGATGCAAACGCGGGATATGATACGTTTTGCATGAAAGGAAATTAAGTCCGAGCAGACGTGAAAGACTATTACAGTGTTGTACAAAATGACTGTTTTGCATTTAGACAGCTCTCATTTCTTTACAGGTACCCCATTAATATTCCTTGTGCCTTGGGTGGTGACTAAATACCTATATGAAAATCAAGAGTAAGTTTCCACAGTGCTCTCCCTCTCTTTGTCTCTCTTTTTCTATTTCCCTCAGTAGCCGCTATCCCGCCAAACATTTTACATTTTAGCTCATTCATGTTGAATCCACACTCATAACAGCACCTCATATCAGAAAGAAAAGCTGGCAGATGGTCTTTCTCCTAAACATGTGAATGTTGATACTCGGCAGCTCATGGTCAATTTAACACGTAATTGCTACACGAGGAGTTGGCTGCAGCTAAATTTTTCACACAGACACGTTTTATCTTCTGCAGGATGCCAAATATGGAACCACGTTTTTAATATTTCATGTTAACATTCAGCACCCAAACTTTATTATGCTGTCTACTTGTGTACACACTTCACAAGGAAATGGGGGTGAAAGGGATTTTAAGGCCGGACTTTCTAAACGGCAGACACATTGTGTTGTTATATAACGCATTAAAAGCCCATGGTGGTCAGTCAGTCTCTCACATTTCATCAGCTAGGGAGAGGAAAGCTTTCTACTGTTGCAGGAGTTGAAAACAGTGTAACAAGATGTCTTACAGAGTCAGCCTGGTTTGAAAGTATGTGAGGTATTTCTGGTTGTCTGTCACTGATCTTTCCTCCATTGCTTCTTCTTCTTTTTTCAGATGCTGGGGGCAAAATATAAACATGAATTACTGGTGGATCATCCGTTCCCCGATACTTCTCGCAGTTGTGGTAATTTCACTTTCCTCCCTCTCATTCTGGTGCTGTCTCTGGCTTTTTTTTGACCATCCCCTCCATTCCCTCCTTTCCCCTCATGAAATGCTACTTCCTAAACATTTGCATCCAGAGTGCTATATAAGTTTATTATTTTTGTTTTGAAAATACATTGGCAAAAAAGTTTATTCACCCTAAAATCCTACATGTTTACCCAGCACTCTTCTTTTCCCCATTCATACACTATACAATATTAAACACGCCTCATTTATTCATGAAGTGTAAAAGGCTGTCTGTGCTTTAGGCCCAACATGTGGCAAACATCTTAAGAGTCAAATGTTTTTGGATTAAAGAAATATGATTTGTTTTTGCACTGTAACCCACTACACAGTTTAGCTAACCCTCTCCATACTGTGCCCGGCTCTTTATTGTAGATGTGTAGGTCTGCAAAGCTTAGTTCTGAGCTTTTATATAAGTACGATTTGTAATGGCTCTTATGTCCGGCCACTTTCACAGACATCCCGGCATTTTCCATGCATTAATCGTCCTGCTAAGAGGCCTGTATCCCACAGGAATTCCTGTGTTTGAGTTGTCGCAGGGACGGGTGGGCTGGTTCCCATTTCAGCGTTTCCCTCTTTATCCTGATCCCACAATGTTCAAGCTGCACATCAGAGTAGAAAACTACACTCAGTAGTAAACACTTGTGTGTGTGTGTATGTGTGTGACTGCCCCTGCAAGAACACATGATTTTGTTTTTGAAATAATTCATCAAAGATCAAAGTCTATGAAAATAGAAACACACGCACATACATATATATAGATGCTGTACAGATTGCAGTGTGTGTATTTACAGTATATGGAGTAATTAAATACACAGAGTGCTTATATAATTTTGACGACGAGAAGATGCAGAAAGCTGCAGAGGTTACGTCTGGGTTTTAGTCATCCTTTTTCCATTGAGTCCTGATAATCTGTTGTTTATCATGGCCTTTGTTTAACATTCCTGTATATACAAATACAACTTATACTTTAAAAATTCAATAATGAGCAAACTTCATATGTAGTTTGTTCTTTGGCTAGTAACTTTTGCTTCATTCCAGCAAATTTACTGAACTGAAAAAAAGCAAAAAAAAAAAAAAGAAAACAGCACTGTGTTTTTAATAACCACAAAATGCTTGGACAATAACTGCATAAACAAATTAGGTCCAAGCTTCACTTTCGTCTTCCAAGCACGTGCAAATTACCGGTAACAACTTAGCTGTAAATAAAAAGGTCACATCATAAATGGTTTTCATCAGAGGAACACCCAGTGTTTCTTGAAATACCAGCTGCTGTGAAAGTGTCTCCTGATGACAATGTGCTTCTGCTGTGTGTGCAATAATGTTAAACGAACGGTTCACTCAAATCACAAAACGCATGTCTTGTACTTACCACTGTTGGTATTAATCCATGCAGATAGTTTTGGTTTTATCTGCAAAAGTTTTGAGGTTTCTGGAAAGACACATTGCTGTTGTGTTTCAGTCTCAAAAACCTTTGCACATAAAACCAAATACATCTCTGTCAGTGAGGAAATATGTTTTGGCTGAACTGACCCTTCAAGATCTGTTTGTCATGCAATCCAAACTGTCAACACTGGCGTCTCTGTCTTTCACAGATCAACTTCCTTATCTTTATCCACATTATCAAAATTCTTGTGTCAAAACTTCGAGCGCACCAAATGAGACACACAGATTACAAATTCAGGTGAGTTCAAACGTTAAAGCAGTTTTTCTCTTCATATAATAAATATATTCTCTCCACTTATTCTGTGCTTTCTCTCTCTCTTTGTCCCTCATCCCCTCCATCTCAGGTTGGCCAAGTCGACTCTAACCCTAATCCCTCTGCTGGGTATTCATCAGGTGGTCTTCATCTTTGTGACAGACGAGTCCACCGAGGCCACCATCGGCCTGCGTCTCACCAAGCTCTTCATCGACCTCTTCTTCTCCTCCTTCCAGGTTGGAAAAAAGAACTTCAGCCAAAGTATCTATTACTATTTTCACGAACAAAGACCTCACTATTTATGAAACAACTTGTCATTCAGCTTGAGAACAGCAGGGCGGTTAATCAGTGGTTCAGTGGTTCGAGTGAAAGTTAGCAAGTGAAATCAGGCAGGTTGAGATCCTCATTGGTCTCAACCTCCCTGATTTGCATAATGTAGTTTCTGTACTGAGACAAACGGGAAAAGGACAAAACGTGTTTGGGGGAGAGATGTGAGAACCGAGCAGGAGATAAAGAGGTAAGACTTGCCTAAATAGGAAAACAGAAAGTTTAAAGCACGGTCTTTGTTCTCAAGTTTCAGTCAATCTGAATTTAAGATGAAGTGGAAGACGCACAACTGCAGCTGAGAATTAAATTTACCTCAAATGTATCTCTTTAGATCAAATCCAAATCTCAAAATTCATGCTGTACTAAATGAACGGCAAACAACACAAGTTGTTAAAAGTGTCGTTCCCGATGAGCTTGCTCAGTGATCTGTTCCCTTTCCCCAGACAACTGAGCAGGGCTTTATTTACTTGTGTGTCAGGAGGGATTACATCAACATAATGTGCTGTCTGCGCCACTAACAGGCTGTGTCACACTGTGACATAATGACGGTGACCTTTTTGCTACAGGGACACAGATGACGTGTGTCAAGATTACAGCCAACCAACAGGGGACTCGCCTTAATTAAGAGATCGACAGAGAGAGGAGGAGGCAATAAGAGTCCCAAAGTCAAAGACGACAAGTGCGGCCATGAGACTTTCAACTTATGATAGAAGATACTCTAATGTGTGATTGCACTGGTTTAGTCATGAAGCAACAAACTTGCAGCTGTCATGAGTTAATGCCTCAATATTGGTTGTCTCCACAGGGTCTCTTGGTGGCCATCTTGTACTGCTTTGTCAACAAAGAAGTGAGTCTCCTCATTTGCGCGACAAAATCCCCCGACTTTTCTCCCTTTATCACATTAATGACATCTGCTCTCGTCTCCGTCCTCTCTTCAGGTGCAGTCCGAGATCCTTAAGAAGTGGAAGCGCTGGAAGCTAGGGAGGAACATCGAGGAGGAATACCGCCACACCTACAGCAATACCCCCAACACGAAGACAGCCAGCCTGTTGAACCACGTGTCTCGACTGTCTCATCTCCCAGACATCGCCAAAACCTCCGGCCCGGTCTGCAGCGGTGAGGAGAGGCACAAGCTTGTGGCTGGATGCCACAATGGTATTGTCCACAGTAAGGAGGCAGACCAGTGCGCCTCCCCCCTACACAAGGGAACCATCAGCAACTGCACCCTGGTGGAGGACATCAGCCTTGCGGACAAGGTGCAGAGTTACGAGGGTCAGAAAGAGAACGTAGAGAGCCACCTGTGAAAGCCGCTGGGAACGAGAACTTGCTGAAGAAAGTTGGAGGGCCTGGAGCTCTCGTCTGGCTCTGACATACTGCCCTGGGTGGCTGTGAAGAGCTGGGCTGATGGATTCATCTGTCAGAGCGGCCTTTGCCCAGAGATCAGTGTCACTGGGAGACCGAGCGGCACTCAGCCCTCTCCACAGCCTGATAATGGAGAATAATACGGCAGACATCCACGCTGAGATGTCTAATGTGCTGTGAGCCTCGTGAGTGGATTCCTGCAGATGTTTGTGGAAGAAACTGCTGCATGTTGAACAATGCGACAACAGCATGCCGAGGCAGATAAGCCATGTAAAATAATGAGAAAAAAACCCTGAAACCTCAAATAGCAACAACAGATACAAAACAACAACAACAAAAAAAGACACAGGGTCCTTGCTTGAGCCTCTGCTTTAATTTGTGCTGTCAAATGTGTGTTTTGTGGTACTGGAGGTTAAAGACAAACTGGACATTGAACTGAATACACAAAGAAGACCAAACAAGTTGACACAAAACAAGATGGTTGGGAACAGAGGAAAACGCTTTGCTCTGATATCTGTAAATGGTTTCTTGTTTATACTCTGATGAAAATGTACAGAAAAAGAAGAAACATTCTGCTGACTGCACCTCATACAGAAAGGTGACCACAGTGTTGTTCAAGCGGCCCCATCCAGGGCTCATTGGGAATTGGCAGCTGCTCTCACCAGGTCATTCCTGGCTTACATATACACTTTAAAAGAGGTCAAGAGATGGTATGGGATACTTATAAATAAGCTAAAATGATCCTTGCTTGACTTACTTTGGTGTTTTATAATAAAAATAAATCTTTTTTTATGTAGGTTACAACCTACAGTTGTAACTGTGTAAATGTGCCAGGTGTGTTTTTAAAGTTTATAGTTGCAATTCTGTGCCATTACATATGTTTTCTTTTCCCCCTTGCCATCAAGATGTTGTCTGACTCACATGCCTTGGCATACTATATGAACTTCTGCACAGTAGCACACTCAACCATCGAGATGGAAGTTGATAGAAGTCACTTAAATCAAGGATAAAAATACGCAGCATATGGACACGACCTGTAAAGCCACACATACATAAAGCATGTTTCCAATACTGTGACTCAAAAGAACATGTCATCTCTGGCTACAAGGGTGTTTTTTCGATGTTAAATATAGGCGCTCATGCATGCCAATTGCGCAGATTTAGTGAGCTCAAGTTTTGTGAATCATTCGCTGAGGATGTGTGCCGTATACAGCGCCATCACATCAGTGTCTCCACTGTGCAAACGCCAAAAAGACAGAAAGCCTGCGCTAATGACTGCATGCGCCCAGTTGCTCTACAGACAGTGTTTATTATTCAGCCTTATCCTGTGTCTGCAGGGGCTGTGGACACTTAGAACAAAACTCTGCACCCTTAAAGTAGAACAAAACCTCTCTAGAAAGCATTCCAGTGACAAAGAACGTTAAAGTAGCAGTAGTACATTTGCTTCTGAATACACTGCATGTATTTTTAAAGAAGGAACGCCTCCTGCAGAGCATTCATTCATGTTTGAGTTAAATGTTTTTGCCAGAACTAACTCAACATGACTTTGTATGTATGACTATTTGCACAATGTTAATTTATAATTGGTAAATATTGTGTGTATGTATGTGTTTATACAGGTGATTTATTTGATTGCTGTCAATATATTTCATGGCATGTCTGTATAAATGTGTGTGTGTATATTTTCAGGAGGGAATGAATGTGTGTAGTTTCAGTGGATTTGTGGATGTGTTACAGTAGGATGAATAATTTGCTACAGCCAGATGTGTTGACATAAACCATGCAACTGGCTTCACACAGAGGTCAGAGGTCGTTATGAGTTAGTCCCACTACTGAATATACAGCATCGCACCACATGATATTCCCAGAAGTTATGCCTATATAAGGAAAAGGAAGACACAGCTCTGTGTTTTATTGTGGAACCTCCTCAGTGTAAATTTGTAGTTCAGAGCCATGCCAGCGACGTGTTTGCCATTCAGATAATAGCTCTGTGCATTTACGCTTCAGCCAGGTGCTGGTGTTGAGTCTGTGAAATAAATTGCAGGCTATTTTTCATCAGGGTCTGCTGGGGATTGTAATATAGCAGGTACATATCCAATACTCAGAATCGAGCGTGAAGCACACACTGGCACTGCTGTTGCTCAAAGGTGAAATTGTAGTGTTTTGCTGAGTAGGAGATTTGTCTGGATACTCACACAGTAACAGAGGAATAATGTGCACCTTGAGAGAAAGCAGAGTATATGTATGGTAAGTATGGTCAAAGTATATTGCTAATTTTATTTCAAACTGATACATGTGTTTTAAGCTGTGACCATAACCATGTATGTTTTTGAAGCCAGCAGCTCGGGTCAACCCCCCCTCCTGGACCAAAGTGGTTCTGTCTGAATGTATTCTTAAAGAGGCCCAAATCATGTTGTATGTTCCTTTTTATTTTCTCCTAAAGGTGGTTATGTACAGTATATTAGCTGTGAGGAACCAATCAGTGCAAAACTGACTGTGTTCAGGTGTGTACAGTTCATCATATATCGTGTCCGCTTGTCCAAATGGTGAAAAAATAAATTACAATATATGTGAAAGAGGCTTTTAACTTGCTGTGTCTTTTGTATTTGGTGAACATTCATAATGTTAAAATAAAAAAAGAGACAGCATGTGCAGATCGAATTTCTTGGCTTGTTGGTGATGTAGGCTGCAGTGGATAGCGGGCCGTCCATCTGGCTGGCTGAATGCCAGGTTCACTTATAAGAGTGGTGAGTATTGATTCTAGCCCTGGGGTCAGGTGCTGTTATAGAGCACACCATGATCCTTATTGTGGCCACTGGATAGGTCAGCTCACACTGACTTCTTCAAACCGCTCAATTTCAACTTACCATTATCTTTCATGTGCCAGTATACTACGAGAAGCCCCTCCCCCGACACCTTGCACTTCAATTTTAAAAGAAAGTAATAAAGCCAATTATGGAGCTCACAGTGTTGGTTAAGGCAGCACGCATCAGTAAATCATTTTCTTGCCATTTATGTGTGAGGGGAGCAAGTCAGCCGGCCCAGGCAGATAAGGACACTAATGTACATGTACATGTTACACAGGCCCAAAAGTCCCTGAAAAAAATATCTGGCGAGTTCTCTTAATATATACATGGTTCTGTCCTCGTTCTAGGACATTTAGAAAACAGAAAAGAAGAACTGATCATGTTTGCTCTTTGTTAGTGTTTCTTCTTCCACTACAGCTGATATCTCTCTCTTTCAGCAGTGTAATGTTGGTTGTAGGGACAAATGGTTCTAAAATGCAGTGGCTCTTTTGTGCATCAACATTTAAATATGCTAATTGAGTTGAATCCAGTTTTTCAAATGTCAGCCACCAGGCAGCCCCGTTCACCGCAACATCTGTGCTGCTCTCAAACTTTGTGGTTTTGGCTTTGAAACGTATAATGTCATTAACGTTAAGCCCATTTTAACCCTGTTAAAGATTCTCACAAGGCTGATAATTACTTGTTATTAAAACAAAAAGCGAATCCAGATTGTTGTGATTTTTTGCCAAAACTCTCTGCAACGGAGTCTTCTTGACTGCTTCTTTAGCAGTCTGTGATTAATGTAAGAAAAGCAGATGTTTGAGCTTAGATGAAATGTGGTTGAACATGTTTCTGCACAGCCATACCAAAATGAGAGCTGTGTGGAGCAAAGAAAGAGACATCCAGATTTGTGATGTAATAGCATGTCCTTGTTTGCCTTAACAACTAATTATGTACTTGTTGTTGAGCAGGGTTGCCTTCCTTTAAGAAAATACCACAGAGTCTTATTTCAACATGGAACAATTTAACATCTTTGGGTATAACAATATGGGAAGTGGTGGAAACAGCATATTTTCTTCAGTAAATATATTGTGGGTAAAGGTCAATGGATGTCAGTGTTTATGTTTTCTCCCTGAGGCCTGTGAACGGAACTTGTGTCCTGATATGGACAACATAGATTGTGTGTGATTGGACCAGTGTGTTGTTCTCCAACCTTCAGCTCTCTGACAGACTTTCAGGGCGGCCGCGTGGCTCCCGTGCTATCATCAGTTCCCAGGATCCTTAGCGTGGTGGCACAGCTGGAGAGGCATAGTGCACAGAAGGTGTGCATTTGCGAATGAATATTTGACATCTACACATCTCACCAAGTCACTAAGCCATTTAAATTCTGCATGAATGCAGTGCACGTAAATATTACTGAATTAGTTAACACTCTGGGTGACCTGTGACATGTGCTTTGGGCCATGTGAAATAATTACATCACAACGGACTAAGTCAGTGTTTTGGTTTAAGAATTGCAGTATATTATAAGCTATATTCATGGGTGTAATTTCGGTGCTGTCATATTCTTCTTGATGTCTAAATAAGTAAAAAGTGCTTCTCAGTTTCATCTGTTCATCTGATGACGGGATTGTGTTGTTTTAGTTCAGAGCAGCACAGTCACTGAAAATGCTGAATTGTAACAGGCTTTTCAAAACAAGCCTTAGTTGTGCAGTTATGACATTGTCCAGAGCACAAACGCAAGAAAATATCAGATATCACATTATTAACATGGAAATGAAGACTGCTCTCACAAAGTGTGTATTGCTTCTAGCACTTTCTCTTTTCCTAATGCTCTCTTTCTCTCTGTTTTGTTATCTTCTTCTCTCATTCTCTCTGTATGTGTCTCTGTTTGTCCAAGAAAGCAGGAAGTGAAGAATGTTTCTTTACTTTTGGCTGTTTGGAAACAATCACGGGAAACTATTAAATACATTGGGTGCTTATCTAAACTGCTCTTTGCTAACTTGGTTTAGCTATTGATGACTATAGACTCTACAGTCATCAATTACTAGCCTCTTTTATTGTCATATAAATCCCCGTACCAGGCAGCTCCCATTCATCACGCCACTCCAGCCACACTGAGTGAGCGAGCTCGGGCACTGCCAGAAGCAGCACTTGCAAACAAAATAAGGCAATGATCAAAAACTGCACTTTTTTGCATTCATCATTTCTAAGGTTAGCCAGTGTGTCCTGCTGTGGTAACGACATGGGAAGTTGTGTACACGATATGCCATTGTAATAAGTCATGAGAACACCGCTGCTACGCAACAGCAACATGGACTCCAAAAGACTCCTCATTGTTCTCTTGTCATTCTTCACTTCTTTCCAAGAAATGTTGACTTACTTTTTTCCTCAGACATATTATAAAATTAAGAAAATAAAAACTCTTTACAAGAAAAATTATAATAAATTAACTTACCATCCACCGAAAAATGAACTTCCATGGCCTCCGCCATTTCTGAGGTTGTGAATACCACAACGGGGGCGTTCATATGGACTCTTCTCATAAATGTGGTAAATACGACCATCTTTGAAGGCATCATACCTTGCAGCATTTCCTTTACCTTATGACCTATTTCAAGTTCACATGAAAACAGTTGGAACAAAAATAATTAAACCAAAGATCCAAAGAGGGTTGAAATCTATTTTTATTTTTGTGTTTATTTTGGTGTTCTCAGGGTTGACATATAAGTGCACATTGGAAGGATTTAACTAGTAAAACTTGTTCAGATTCAAATTCTGACTTCGGACTAACCATGTTGAAAGCAGTAAAGTTTGTAAGTTTCCCTAAAAAGAAAATATGTGATATTAATTTATCCTTTTAGACCTTTAAGCCATTTAGAAATGATCCCAGGCTAATAAATCTGAAGATTAATAGGTTTTGGACTATGTCGTAATTCAATTAAAAGTAATTTCCTCTTTTAACTGTGATGCTGACAGTGCCAATTTGCAAACTTAATGCCAGAAACCTGACAACCCAGCAAGCAAATATTCTCCCCTTCACAACTTCAGTGTTTGTCACATCATTTTTGTCTCGGCCTATGAAAGCATGTCACAGGACTGATAGAAAAGAATACTTAGCCTACACAAAAACATCTCTTCATGGAATGCTGCTCAGATAAATTAGCACATTATTTACTCAGTTTCACAGGAGGTAGAGGAGGAGAGATGAGCAGAGAGAGAGAGAGACCGGAGTCATCGGTTTGGTTAATGCATGAGCGTCATCAGTCAGGTTGTTGGAGCTCATTAGCTGTGTTTGAGAGGTCGTGTTATCGTCTCTCTCAAGCAGAGCAGAATCCCCTGGGTACACACACTCTGGGTCGAAGCAACCCAATCTACCAAAGCTTCTTCATCCCCATGTAATATGAAGAAGACCCTCTCCGCTTACGTGTGCGCACACACACACACACACACACACACACACACACACACACACACACACATCTGAGAGATCCCCCTCACCACAGCCTAATAGTCTGTCAACAGACCTGCATGGTGCATGCCAAATTAAATCAGCTAGATGTGCAATTAGATTATCGCCATCAAACACAGAATAAGTTGAATAAATCCAATATCTCAGACAGCGTGGTGGTTGGAGCGGAAGCACTGAGGCAGAGTGACTGACGTGGCTCTGAGTAAATTCACTGGCCCGGATGGGAGTCTGATAACCAAAAGCTTCTCTCAGAGGAAGATTAAAAGAAGAGCTTTCGGTGCACATTGCCATCCTGTGCTCAGCAGTGTGGCTCAAAATAACCCAGAAAAGACCATTGCTGATATCCTAGTTCAAATTTTGGGAAATATGCTTATTCGCTTACTGGCAAAGAAGATAAATACCACTCTCATGCCTGTATGGTAAATATAAAGCTACAGCCAGCAGCCAGTTAGCTTAGCTTAGCACAAAGACTGTCCAACAGTCACATAAAGTGTGAAAAAAACAACAATTAGGTTACATTACTTTCATGGGGTTATCTGCTGGACTATTTCTTGCCTATGAGCAGTTGCCAGGCAACCAGTAGAAGCTCCAGGAAGTTACTGGTCCTAGCCAAGAAACAACAAATAGCCTGACACATAACCCCCTGTAAGATGGTGAGTTTTTATTCAGATTAAACAAACAAGATATAATGGTTTAACTAGTGAGCTTTTGTTACTTTTGGACAGAGCCAGGATAGCTTTTCCCCCGTTTCCACTCTTTATGCTAAGCTAAGCTAATCAGCTGTCGGCTGTATCTTTATCAACCATGAGAGTGACGTCAATCTTCTCATCTAAACAGCCAAAGGAGGAATCAATCTGCTAAAAACTGGTCCCAATCTAAAACCTTCAGTCTTAATTCAAGCAGTCATGTCAATTTAATAGTGAAAGACACTTTTTTTCTAGCACTCTGCTTGTTTACCGTATCCAGAGGAGATTAGAATAAAAAAAGACAGCCGGCCTCCACACAATAATTGACTCAAATCAGGATGTAACTGCTAATGGCCTCAAAAAAGCCTTGACAATAACAGAAAGGCAATTTTACACATGCTATAAATGGTTCCTTCAATTGCTTTCATGATGCTATTATTTAAAAGACGCTAATTCTCTACTATTATATGTCGAAAGTCGGCGCACAGTTTGAACAAATTGCATTTAACAGCAGCTGACACATGCGTAACTGGTGGGTTTTTTTCCTCACTGAGTCATTCACTCTGATGGACCGAAGATACATGAATAATGGCGGCAATAAGACTGTGAGGAAAATAATTAGATGACAAAACAGATGCTAATGTGGATAATGATGCAGAATGTATTCAGTATGACATTTCTCACCGCTTGTTGTCATACGTTGTAGTTGACAGTTTTAATGTGCCATAACTGGATATGTGTTAGCTACAGTATGGTGGACCAGAGATTTGATTAGCATCAGCCCGAGGAGCTTAATGTAAAGTTTTTTCTTCACAGAGACAAATCTGTACTGCAGACACACTATTCCACCAATGAAAAGGCAACGAGTGCAGACAGGTAGGGAAATCCTGAATTGCCTAAAGACAGATTGCGTTGTTTTAAGCGGCTGCTGAAAAGTGTGTCCACAATTCAAAGTGACAATAAAGATTCCAGATGCCGCGAGGGCACCGCCAACTGAAGTACACTGTTACTCTACATAACTTTGCCCCAAATGAACTTCGTCCTTGTGTCCTTTGTCTGTAAACCACTTCACATCTGCTGTGCATCAAGAAGCAACTCAAGCAGCAACAAGGAGACAAATTTGTCCACACTGAGCCTCAATGGAGGCTACAAGGTGAGGTCAGGAAGAAATTTTGTTTTCTTTCTTCCTCATTTAATCTTCACCTTAAACTCAAAGTCAAATGATTTCTTTCCACATGCTTTATTTTATTATTTTTTTTGTAATATCCAACTTACTGTGCACACAATTAATTAATGATTCATTTTCCCTTCTAGATTTTCCTACCTGGTTGGATGATTGAAGCCACAAGCCTGATACAAGATTTAAATTCAATTCATCTTTTATTTTATTCCACAGAATGCCTGTGGGTATTTCCTGTATTTCAACACTCCATAAAACACTGGTGAAGAAAAACAAACATGGCCTAGGCTTTCGTCACATTTCAATAAGACAGTTTCTGGGTAGTAACTATTCCGTGCCTTACTCTGAATTACAAAACCGTGCTGCGAGGAAATTAGCAATTATGGCGTATGGCAAACATCCCAAAGACTTTGGGAAGCCAAACTCATGTTGCGTGTTTTTCATGGTTTCTCTGGGGAATGACAGTAGCCATAATTGACTGGGCAACCGAACAGAGTTTCCTAGAGAGACTCATACTCGTACTTTTGTACCTCAAAGACTGTCGAGCCTGTTCAGAGACTGATAAATTCCCCTCAAGCTCTTCATGTCTCACACTCCGTTAGGTTACCCCACCTGTCCTGACCTTTACTCAGTGAATAAGAGACTGGCTGTACTGTATCCCGACTCAAATGGACACATTTTCCTCATGAAGGCAGTTAGATTTTACAGTCAGGTGTATTAAGAAAGAAATCACACTGTATATGACATGTGTCACTAGAATTAAAACAGGTTATTATTCTTATACCATGTTAGCCTACACATGCACATATACAAAATAATAGAATATAACAAAATTTTTGACCTGGAGTAACTCAGTGACAAACACTCTATTCAAAAGCCCAGGAAATGGACCTGTCAGAGAAAGACATCTTGTTTTTCGTTTCTGTTAGAGATCAATCAATTACTAAAGTACAGACCATTATGTGTTTTTTTTTTCAGAGAAACCCTCAAAGCCTTTTATGAGAGGCTGAATAATTATGAGCATAAAAGCTTGTCAAAAATGTCATGCAGAAAGGGATGAGGATGTAATTGAAATGAGAGAAATGGCAGGGAATGAAAAATGGCAAGAAATGTCAAAAAGTAGTTTTAAAAAAAAACATCTTTTAAAATCTTTGTTTCATTTACTCACACTCCACAGATCTATCTGTCTATCTATCTGTCTATCTATCTATCTATCTTACTGATTGTTAACAATGATATACTGTATGTATGCTTTGCAGTTTTGAATGTCATATGCACATCATTTTGTACAACCAGAGAGTTTTCAGATGAAACTTGAGCTTGTTGTGGTTCAAAATAACCATATTTTAACCCAACTGTAATATAAAAAAATGGGTTTTCTACCCATGGGTACTGGGTAAAGTTAACCCAGTATTGTGTCTGTGCTATATACAATTTTAACCCAGAGATTTGTATTTGTAAACAGTGAATAATAACAGTAGTGGTTACAGACACTCCCTGTTTAAAACCATAATTAAGTGACATCATCGTCATTGTCAGGTATTGAATTTCAGCTGTACCATAACTCACCAGAATTAAACAGCTCGGCTCTTTATTATCCGGATTACATCATTAAAAGCTCCTGTATTGGATGTGGAAGTAGACATCATTATAAGATAAACCCCCAAAATTGAGCAACAACGCCCTGACTCAAATGGATTTTCCTGCCTACTGAAATCGATAAGCCTCGTGACCAGAAGCGGACTGCTTGACATCTGTGCGACCCTCTTAATGGGACTCTCTGACCAAACCATGACCTTCTTATTGCAGTGTCACATCCGTAGATCCACCCCTCGCCTGAAGGACCAAATGTAACTTCCTGCTCACGGTTTGATGACCTCGTTGATGGTCGTTCTTAAGAGTTAGCAAGAACGTATGATATGTCATTTCCATCTGGCCTTGTAGTTACTTAGTGAGACTGTTGAGCAAGAGGCTACATTAGCATCACGCTGCTGTGCAACCTGTTGCAGCTTCACACTGAAGAAACAGGTCCAGTGAGCAGAAGCTGCCATGAGATTAAAGCTGTCTCTCTGCACATTCATTTACCCAGCAGCCGATGGACACTGAACCCCCCTGGTAGGAGATGTAAACAAAGAAACTAACAAGTTAATGACTACCTGTTGGGAGTCTGCTCATCAAAAAAGCAGGTGGTTTTGAATAAAAAACAGAAACCTGCCTGCTTTGAATTCATGTCTGCTCATTACTCCTCACTGCTTGTACCAGGCGGGGCCCTCGAGTGCTCTAACTCCCTGGTGCCAGTGGCTGTGCTGGGAAAGAGGAGAGTTGCAGACAGTGATAGCCTGACTGAGACGCTCTACAGAGAGGGTAATTTGCAGATGTTGTATTTCAATCAGATGTTTCATTAGCGTCCGGTGAAGCAGGATTTGCGTTCTGCTCTACTGTATGGCAGTCACAGATAAGGTAATTCAAAAACGAGCCAAAGAAGAAGTGATGCAGAACTCACTGGGGAAGCTTTATTTAAAGTGGAAAAACTTGCTACAACTCCTAAATCACAACCAACAGTAAATTATTTCTGATTTCAAAATAGAAGACCACAAGATATTGATGGTCAAACCTGCATCAGCTGCTCATTAAATTGATTGAAACATCTCTGGCATGTCATGGTTGTCATTGTTTGAGCGTGAATCTGTTTATTTGGCCTTTACGAGTTGTATTTCTTTCCTCAGAATGTCATCCTTCATGATACAGACCAGGGGTGCACACACTTTTTCAGCATGCGAGCTACTTATAAAATGACCAAGTCAAAATGATCTACCTACTATAAAAATGCAAAACATATATTTATTTATAAATATATTGAGTATTCTTTATATGTACAATATATGTTGGTGTACCTTGCATAACTGCATGAACCCATATTGCACAATATAACTCTGTACATTTTTTGTCATTACCTTACTCTGATGACTTGCACTGAATGGAATCAGCCAGGGATGCATTTTGCCGCACTTGGCGCGTTTGTACGCACATGCGTGGTGACCTATGTGTCAGAAAAGATCAGATGTCTGACTGGCTGCCCTGTATGTCAATCAAGTGACAAATTTCATTGTGAGGATGGATGATAGGCTGACGTCTATCGGTAGATCGCGATCGACGTATTGGGCACCCCTGATACAGACGAATGTTTTATCCAAAGAGGGGGAATCATGATAGCGTGTTTTATGAAAATGGAAAAAACTCTTCATCTCTAATCCGTTCATTCCATTCTCCGTGTAATCCATCTAGTATAAGACCCCCTGATTACAAAACAAGCTATTGGCTCTCCCCACAGAGCCACATCCTTTGACCACAGACTCCTCTCTCAGTGTGCAGCCTCTTTGTGGTTGCCGATCTGCTGTCCGCCTACAAGCCTCTATAATCTGAGAAATAAGAAAGATTAGTCTGCTCATCTGAGACATCTACCGTTTTATCCCTGATCCCACCTGCAGTTCCAACTGGATACAGAAGCACTTCACTCTCTATTAACCCTACCCGCTCTGCCTGTTGTTATCCCACACTTATGTGCTACAGACAGCTCCTCAGCAGTGATGTATGTCATTACTGTGGTGATAGTTAGTCTGTGTTCTGCCCAGTTGGAAAAAATAAGCAAGTGAATGTGCATTTATACAGTGCAGTATTTTCTAAACCACATGGCCTTGAGAGAGATGGATGGACCAGAACCAGGCCAAACATGAGTCAGTCTAATGGAGTTTCATTTTTCTAGTTGTTTGTATAATAGGTGATGGGGATAGCAACTAGCGTACAGGCAAAACATGGGCAGGATTTGTTTCTGGTGTGGTCAATTCCAGATAAACTGGCAATGGTTGTATTGTTTGTTATTTGCATGTCTTATCACCAGTGTATATCTTTTCTGATGCGTTTTCTGAACACATTTTCAAACAAGAATCCTCAGCCATGCTAGCAGCTCTGTGAGGCTGTACTTAAGACACAGCAGTGCTAGAGCTAAATGCTAAATTGCTTACTAGCAAATAGAGTTTAGGCTGAAGGGAATGTCATTCGTTTTGCAGGTAATTGGTCAGGATAAGCAAAATATTCAAGACCTGCTGGCGGCGCTAGATGAAAATGTCAATCCACCATGAAGCCGCTAGCATGGCTAAAACTCTAACTACAACTATAGTCAATAAACTAACTGATGCTGCTCCTAAGTAGAATAATGGATCCCAGAGTATACATATGTTTCAAGGGTACTTGCACAAAGCTAAAGATTGCCCTGTGTTGCAAGCAAAGCCTCCAATGCTAAGAGCGCTGATAATGGGCGAAGCTGAAACAGCTGTGACCCTCCGGTAACACATCTCTAACTGCATATCCTGAGTACCACATCTCTTGTTAATGACCTTGCATCCACGCTAAAGTAATGTCTGCCTCATCACTTATCTTCAAAACAAGCTGGATCCTGGAGTGAATCTGAGCCAGCGTGCCTGCAGCCAGACTCTAAGTGGTAGAAATGCAAATGTGTCTGATGGGAAGAAAAGCTGAGCAGTGTCTGTTGAAGGGATGTAGAGGATTTTGCCCTTAGAGTAAAGGGGACATCAAATCTCCTCCTACATAGTTGATTACAACATCCATTCTAACCACACATCTGTAGTTTCCACAGTGCCAGTGGACTTTGAGAGGAGCTGTTGTGATGGCTTTAAGGAGCGGTTCATCAATCTTCGACAGGCAACAGTTAGGCACCTTGGCAATGAAAGAGCAAAGTGCATTACATCTCCGCTGACAGATTCTCATTTGTTACTTCACACCATACCATTAGACAATCATACATCACAAGCACGGTTTTTACTGGAACAAGCAGCAGAATAGCAAGCCTCCGTTTTTTGTCAAGAACATTTATGAACAGACATCATGTCTCCTCATTTCAAGAATGCACCATTTTTTTCTTTGCACTGGACACACCAATCAACTCAATATAAGGAAAGTCCATTTACCATGAAGTAGAGCTGGCAAGCATCTACAGAACATGTTTCTGTCTAGTAAGCTAGTGTTTAAATGATAATGTTGAGTGCAGCCACCTGGAGGCTGTGTTTATTGCTTTCAGTGGGTTCAGTTTGATATGTTAAGAACGACAAGGGAACTGCTTATTTCAATCAAAGAGTCGACTCTAGAGAACCTGTAGACTGTTTTATGCTGTTTTATGCCCTAAAAGAGGCTAAAAGGCTCAGTATAGCTAAGGGAACTGTAGAGTTGGCTGTTTACAAGCAACCCTTTAACAGTACACATTGTCAGTGGATCCACTGCAAATAAAAACACTGACTATACCAGCTTTAACGTTAGTTTTATCTACATCTTCTTCTGTTGCAATATTTCCTTCATTTCCCGCAATGCCCCTCCACCCAACAGGTGTGAACAAGCTACATGTAATTTATTTTCTCACTTATAGTCACATTTTATTAGAGCCTGTTCAGCTATGGGGCAAAAAATAACTGAGTTGCTCCTACTTCTTGTGGCAGAAAAGAAAAAGCAGTCAATCTCTCTTCAGAATTCATTGCACTAATTCAATTTTAGTTCCTCCATCATGAAGCTAGCAAACAAATAGCCCGAATAATGTGTCTAATCACATTAATTGTTATACAGAAATAAATCTTAGCAGGCTGCATAAGTACTTACTGTAGAAAGAGTTACTCCCTGCTGTGACAGAGGCTTTCATCACCAGGCAGTGCAAGGGCTATGGGAACCAGCACCACCGTAATGGAAGATATGATGCAGTCAGGCCACTTGCTTGTTGACAGAATCAGGCCACTATTTATGCCTTCCCTCACATGGTTATCTTTGGGTACCTCCATCCCTGTATGGATGTATGGTATTAATGTTCTGCCCTGAGGTTAAGTGTTTCCAATCTGCACTGTTTAGAGGTGATGGAGCATCCCAAGAGCTTCACAGACAGTACTTATCCTCTCTCTCACACACGCACACACACATACTGTATATGTGTACGCACAGCAGCTTTGCACACTCATATTATCACTTTGAGTATCAGCTAGTTTGCCTCAGGGGAATGAAAGCTAGTTTGCCTTGCAGATTAAATTTAAACATAATAGAAGGAGCTTCACATCACAGATGCTCAGTTCCAACTGCGATTAAAAACAAAACAAGAAAAAACCCTCCAGAATAGCACAAAAGATTGAAAAAGAGCCAACAGCCATTTCACTTGCACATCCTTAACATGAAATAAACCCAAGGACTAGTGCATGAAGAAAATTACATCAGCCTTTCACGAAGACAAAGCAATGTTCCTGGAAGGGGTGCATAACCAAATAATGTCTGCATCTCTCTCATTTCTGCTAACTCTCTGCAATCGCTTAAGACAAAGCATCTAAAAATGTTTCGATAAACCCTTCCTAAACAGCGATTGTTCGGTCATAGCTTTGCAACCATAACTTGCACATTGAAGCGGTGTGAATGGGGCTGTGGCAAGAGCGAAAGAGTTCAGATGGTGGTTTCTTTCATTCACCCTCTCCAAAACCAAGAACAAAAACAAAAGAGCAAACGCGTAAGGAATGGATTAAAAAGTGTGTCTGCTCTAACCTAAACTGAAATCCTTTGCATACCTGGCTTACTAGCTTACTACCTACAGTAGAAACCAACTCTGAACTGCAATATAAGAACAATACTGTTTCTTTGTTTCCATGTCTTCTACATTGATCATCAAGTGGTGAGGATGCCTGGCACGTTAGCCTCTGAGCATATGTTGCCATCAAGTGCATATTCAAGACCTCTTTTATAGGATCCTTGTTTTAAAACAAGTCATCTGGAAACGTTAAAAAAAGTCTGAGAGTTTCAACCAACTCATTGAGCCAATGTAGCTGCAGCTCATACAAATCATTTTTAGCTCCTGTCTGAAATTAAGGACCCATTGTTTCAAAGAATAATAAGAATTTCAAGTGATAAATCTGCTTATGTGCCGTGAGACAACATGAAGCTTAACACTTAAGCAACAGTAGCTAAGGGGGTTAGCATAATTGATGAGGGCCATTTGAGAGTAAATGCGGTGTATCTAAGTTAGCTAAAGTTTGACAGAGTGATGCTGATTACTCTTTAAAATGACTTTAGGGAGTCTTGCTGTTAAATACGCTCTATGATCCCAAATGTACCATTAACACAATCTAATGTAATTAGAGTTATAGCTTATGAGTGGGTTGATACCATCATCGGAGCTCTCAGATATTGATGGTTAACCATTGCAATTCTCATTTTCTAAAAAGTCATTAGTGCATTTTAATATAGCAGGAAAGACTAAAGCATTAGGAACCTTAATTGCAATACAATGAAACTATTTAATTATAGGCAGATGAGTGCTTAGAAACAATAAGGGGGTGGATGTGTGTGTTCGTTTATGTGTATAAGTTGGGTGGGTGGTGTCAGGGTGGGTTGCGAGGGGACAAAAACCTCCTTTTATATTACCAGAATGGGCTTATATAAGAACAATCTATGGAAGTTAATGTGTCAGATTCTCAGTTTGCATATTTTCCTTGCATTATCATCATCATTTATATTTCCCTCAAGGATGAAAACATCTTGCATGTTAAGGCACACCATAACATAAGAGGACACAGCAAACATATGGTACCTTATTCTGTTTGCAATTAAGAGGAGTACAGCTAAATATCTTTTAAATGAAATGGCTCTTTATGATGCTCAAATGTCAGAGGAACCCTGTGGTGTGTGAGGAGAATAACATTTTCTAAATAGGACAGATAGGAAAGATTCACAATATTATATTTACTCTTCTTGACAACATCAGCCCTCCCTATTGTTCTCTCGGTGAATCTTCAGTTTCATTCACAGCAGAGTGCCAGCCTCCTATTCTGCTACAATGCTCTTGTCTTTTAACTGCAGTGTGTGTCTGCCCTGATCAGCAAAATAACTGGAGCAGAGACTCAAAAGATTTTACAGATGGTTTCCTCTATAGAGTCTCATCTTTTCAAGGAGACAGAAGATTTTAGAGTAAAACTAGTTTAGTTCAGTTTATTTCTTTTGCACTACTTTTGGTAACGAAACACACAAAAAATATATCACCAAAAAAAACAGGTAACACAATGACAACAGAAATTAGATTTTATCAATGAAGAAAGAAAGAAACAATCAAATAATGATTAAATCACAGAAACGTTCAAAGTTGTAAAGAAAGGATTTTAATGAGGGTGGTGGAATAAGTCCTAACCCAAACAATATTGCAATATGAGTTATGGGAAAACTAATCTGTAATAAAGAGGTAACAAACATTTGCTTTCATTGAAAAGACCAATAGATTTTGTAATCTTACTGCAGACTAAATCAGTAGAACTTTTCCAGCTCAAGTAAGTTTGTTATATGATGTATTATGAGATAAAATAAAGGCTATGTATGTATCAAATCAAAGGAACACTGTAGCTAATTGGAAAGTTCCTGTTTCTTTCTGGGTCTCTGCATCTTTTCCTCACTGCTGGTCCTAATCTGCTTGACAGTGTGAGTTCCCATGAATCCTCATCCTGACGAAACAGCCATTTCCTCAGACTCTGCGGTTTTCATATTCCTCATAAAGCCGACGAACACGAAACTGACGTTAAAATAGTTCACAACCATGACAGTTTGACTCTCCAGCTTCGGAGCTTGCACAGCACGTGGGAGTTCGTGGTGACGGGAACTGGACGAGAGGAGAGACAGGAGGCAGGGAGTTATCTTTGGAAGGCAGGTTGTAATAATTCAGCGCTGGCACAGGAAGCAGCATGGTTCACACCTCACTGCAGATTGAGTGGAATTGGGTGAGCAGGTCCAAGAAGTGTGGAGTGGAAAAGGGAGAGCAGGATAATGTCCAGCAGCTGATCAAACATGTCCAGTGAGAAGAGAGGACGGGAGTGCAAACAGTTTCTGTCACGGTTAGGTCGGACTCTGCCAATCCACTTCACATCTGTCGTCTGCTGTACCAACCAACTGCGTGTCTCTATATATGTGTGTGTATGTGCACTTTTGTACATGTGTAAGTACTTGTGTTCATTTGATTAACCTGTTCTGAATAGCTTCACTGACATCTTGCTAGCGAAGGAGAAATAGGGAGAAATAGCAAAACTAATTTGGCTCCATATCATTGATCATCATTATCGTCATAATCCGGTCTATGGACGTACACTATATGACACCCTCCATTAAGGCCTTGTTGTGTTGTTAAACTGTCTGTTTACAGGATTGACTCATATCACTAAACACCTTTTTCAAATTGGCCTTTTGAATATATTGACCATTAATAGGAGAGTCAAAACCCCTGATAGCGATAGGCTGCAGTGTTTATCACAATCCACCATACGAGTGGTTTAGACTGAATTAACGTCTATTCTTGGATTCTATTTTAGCTCTTCTGTAGCTGTACCTAACCCTAACCCTAACCCTAAAAGTTCACTAGATTTCATTGTCAGTACAGTAAAAACGACCATTTCCTAACCTTAACCTAGTGCTGTGAGTATCTAAACATACTAAACATAACCATAAAAAAGTTTAATCATAGTTTAGTTTATTATATTGCAAATATTGTCAGTGAACATTTTACTGACACGTTTAAACATTTTGCGACTTGCCTGTTACATGAATTAACATCTTTTCCTAAATATGTTGTTTAAACAAAACGTTATTTGGGCAGCATTATGTTTCCCCTGAAACGTATTTGACAAAGTAGTTGCATAAAAACAATTTCTATGAGTCAGGGTCACAGGGTGGACATCAGGTAAGTTATACAAATAAAACACGTCAGCAAGGCACCAGGATAAACACACACCTTGCATGCAAAACCACGAGTTAAACCCACAGCGGATGTGTCTCATGTTCAGATCTAACATGTTAACATCAAAGGCATGATCCCACAAGGTCGGCTCTGAGTCAGTTTAAATTAGAGCCAGTTGTAACAGAGCTCTTCCTCATTTAGAGCCGTGTTACATCATCAGATGGGACGGAGACGCCGGGGTCCGCAGGGCAGCCCTTATCCCAGAGCCACACAGCCGTCACTAATGACAAGGACCAAAACACTGGGGAAAAAAAGAAAATTATTCAACAATTTTCAAAACAATTTTCATTGTTCAAGACAACTTTGAACAAATTATTCAACCTCAGTTCAGTTTCAGTTTTTAAGGCAGCAGGAGAATTTACGTTTTTAAGTTAAACCAAGTTAGTTAACTTTGATATTAAGTACATTTTGAAGTTTTTCAGAGAGAGAGATGAAGGACTTCTCCTCTTATTTACATTTTATTCTCTTCTAAATATAAATTACAACAGAGTTTCAAAGTGAACTGCCTGCGTGTGTTGGCCATGACCTGTTATGGTGACTGATTGTTTAGTTACATGCAGAACTGAGAAAAATACATCACCAAACAACATTATAATTATTATTATTATTATTAATTATCTTATTTTAGAATATTACTTTTAATGAGAAGTAGTTTCTTTTTGCAGAAACCTTTCTTTTCTCACATAATGGCCATCTTGCAGTGTCTCCCGTGTTTCTCTATATTAAAATAATTTGTCACACACACACACAGGGACCATTTGCAAACAATTATAATCTGTAGAAAGTACATAATTACACTAAGGCATTGCAAATTACCATCTCCAACAGGCCCCAGAATTGTTAAATTGCCAACTTGAACTGCATTTTTACCTTTTAGTTTTTCCACAAATGTCTGCAGAACAGCTCAGGCGTCCTCATCTGCATTTCATTATGTAAAGGTCAACTGCCGTAGTTTGTGCAATCCTTATCCTTCCACCACTTCAGACCCTCAAAAGCTGTTTTCTCTTCCATGCTCTGCTCTGTGCCGGTCGTGCCATGGCACCGGTATCATCCCTGATGAGATGATTGCCCCGTCAGCTAACGACTCGGTTTGATTATGCATGATTTTGCTTTGTTTTCATTCAACACCACGCATGCTAACTAGTTCTGGGGGGAATGTGGAGGTGAGACATGGGCTGCTAAGGTGTATTTAATTTCTTTTCCTTGTTGTGGTCGACAGCGTGAGGTGCTCTGCCAAGCGCCCATTAAAAACAACAGTGGCACACCAGAGACACTGATGAAAGCTCCAGCAGGGCAGCGAGGGCAGCAGGATGATGATGGGCTTTTCCTCTTCCTCCAGATGCAAATGGTGTGATCGAAGTGGCTTTCACCAAAGTGTTTAATGAATATGTGTTATTTGCATGAGGATTCGAATTTGGAAGTGCACACTTAATAGCATTTGGGAAACGCTAATGAAAAAAGCAAAGTTGATTCAGACTTTCCTGCTGTCCATACTTTAGAATTCAATGCAATTTATGTTAGCCTTGGATTCGATGAGGAAAGTAAAAAGATTTTGTGCAGCTGAAATTCACAAACCTGATGTACGTCAAGTATATGAATTCATTGCAAAAACTCATGACCACACTGTATTGTAGTTACGCTGGTGTCTATTCCTTTCTACCAAGACTGCTAGAGTCTACAGCCATGCGGCTCTGTGAAGCTATACTTAGGCACTGTGGTGGTCGAAGCAAAATGCTAACATCAGCATGCTAACAAGCTCAGTATTGGACAAATTGAAATTTTTGGCGTAAAAGGTCATATTTTTTACAGTGTTTGTTATGATCCATCTGCACGTGAGCGGATGTGTGAGGAAACATATTTATTCTGCATGCAGCATACATGCAGTGAAAGGTCTTGTGCTGTCTGCTGGGAATCATTATCCAGTGCTGGAAGCTGAAAACGGGCTGCCAAGAGCTAACATCCTGACACCCCTTCACACACACTCTCAGTGGACAGATGTGAACTTGCTGTGCTGGGATACTTTGGAGCAAAAGTGTCAAATTCACGACCTTAAGCAGTCATACTGAGAGCCATGAAAGAGCCACTCACACACACTTACATACACACACAAATAGGCTCTTGCTTATGTTGTTGACATTTTCACTCATCACTGTTTGAATGTCTTTTGTGAGAGTGAATCTCAACGGGGATAATTAATCAATTATAGATTTTAGAGACTCTGTTGAGTGGGATTAATGGGCCCATTTATGTGATGATGAGGCAGTGTTTTCACCGGGGGGTCTGAAGCTGTGTCATGCGGACGGAACCATGGCGAGATCGCATCCGGGTTGCAGTGTTTAAATCTTCACTTTGTTACTCTCGAGTTTGTAATAATCATGTTCCACTGGCTGTACCTGATAAGCACCGGCAGTGTTCCCATTCAGGCGCTGTCGTATCTCTCAAGTGTCATTTCTCTGGATCATTTACCCGTTCCATTCTTTTCCCCCCAGAGACTTTCTCATCCGAGAGTCACTGGACATAAAATGCAAACAACCCCAGCGATGAGAGTGGCTGATGTTCAGCTGCAAAAGGCAATCAAGCTCCTCCATTCCAGCCACTCCTGTATCTGAATGACTGTCATCAAGAGCCCACGGTGGGAAACATGCGCACACAGAGTACACATTCCTTCACCTTTTTTGGCCACATCTGGGTGCAACGCAACACAAAGTGCACCTCACAATCAGACATGAGGCACCGGAGCTGAATTGTAAACCAAACACAGCAGTAAATCTGTCCAATTATAACATTTTAATGCATAAAACACATCATTTGTTTGTTTTACTTGAAGATATACACTTGAGTGCTGGTAGATTACATTAGTTTAAAAGAGAAAAACACCACTTGAGTGAGCGCATCAGAGAGGGAAAAGAGCATAAGGTACTCAGATCCTTTACTTTGGACATGTATAGAGACCAAACAATTGGATAATATGGACTGTATGTTTGTTACGTGAATGACATATTGTGATATATATTTAATGTGTGTACCGGATGTTGAACCTATTGGCAGAGCATCAATGGTAGAAGCATTTATGTTACTTATTTTTCTTCTCCCTGCTCCTTTTTGATAATGGAACAAGTATTATGTTGTTACAGATTGTACCTTATATTTCTATTAAATAAATAGATAAATGATGTAAAAGTACCAATACCACAATGTAAAAATACTCCATTACTAAGTAAAAGTCCTGCATTTGAAATCCTAAGTAAAAGTAAAAGCACAGAAGTATTATCAGCTAAATGTACTTAAAGTATCAAAAGTAAAAGTACTCGTTCTGCAGGTTTGTTTTGAAATTAATTATTTATAACTATTAAAATTACTGTTGCCTCAGTGTGTAAGTAGTGTTATACTGTTGTAGCTGGTTGAGGTGGAGCTACTTTTAACTACTTTATGTACAGCTAGTCCAGTCCCAAATGTGGGGGGTCGGGCAGTTTGTCTTATCTTTGTTCTTTTATGATATATTGGATACATTTACCTCGTTGGGCCTTGAACAGTTAATTAAACGAAACCAAGTGAGTAGCATAAAATAGTAAAGTACAAGTACCTCAAAATTATACTTAAGTACTTGAGTAAATGTACTTTGTTACTTTCCACCACTGAAAACTGATTCACTGCTGTATGAAAACAAATCAAACTCTCTGATATTAGCCCACACCTGTATTTGGCCTGTAGCAGCTCAGTGTGTCGCTCAGGATGCAGAGCGCTGAGACCTGCTGACCTGTCACATTTCTGTCAAAAAATGTTCAGCCGCCCGTCGATGACACACGGCTCCGCTAATGACTGACTTCCGCCTCCCTCAGGACTGCTTCTATATCAGAGGCCAAGGTGTGAGCAAAACAATATCCCGCTAACTCTGTACTTCCGCTGTTTAATAGAGGAGGCACATTAGGTTTGTAATGACAAGCTTAAAGACATCAGCAACAGGCACAACCAAAAGAACGTTCTAGCTATAATGTCAGGTGTTATTTCCATCAAATGAAATATGCATTTATAGGTGAATCTACTGTTTATTTTAAATCAACTCAATTTGGCCACAGGGGCAAAACACACAAGGAAAGGAAATGAAAGCAATTGCTTTATAATGTGGACACAAAACAATATTTGACTGTTCTTATGTGTTAATGGATAAAGAACTGTCCCCAGGCACATTCATGCAAAACATAAAACTGAGTTAGAGGCAGGCAGAGGCTGGGAAATGTGCCTTTATTTTAGAGATCTAAATGTCAGGACAGTTTACAACAAACAAGGCTTAAGTGAAAGGGAACACTGCTGTGTTTGTTTTCATTTAACTCAAAGCATGTCTCACAAAGATACATTAGCCTTTTTAGAGAGCCACAGACATGTAACCATAAAATAATCAAAGCAATTCAGATTAAATGCATTCTGTATTGGCTCTGTCTCAAATGTTACGGATATTTGTTTTGTTGTGTGGTTTCATGCTCCATTAAAACTGGCATAATGTTGCTGCAAATCAGGAGGAAAACGCAGAAACAGTCAATATTCCTTAAAATGTTGGATGACTAATAAAACACGAGAGTGATGAACAAACAGAAACAGTGATCAGAGATCTATCAAGTTAAATCAGCAAATCTATTTCTAAGAAATCCAATTAATGACTTGAATGTTCACAAATGTAGTGAATGTTAAAATCTACCCTTTTCAATTGATTCAAATACACAGTCATTTGTGATTTCAGGAGAAATACTGTACATGATGTATGTGCATCTCAGCAAGTGTGACCCTGTTTGAAACATGGCTTTGTGCATATAGAAGTATTATTTTAACTCATAATGTTTTTAGTTTAATCTTGTAAAGTTGTTGTTTGGCAGTAAACATCACTAATTAGCCTCTGAGGACAGGCTGGACAAGCAGCCCTCAGTTTCACTCATATGAGCATTAAAGGATGTTGTAGCTAATTTACTACAAACTGTGTATCCAAAGCATACCACAGGTTTAAGTTTAATAAGTAAGCCATCACTTATGTAGTTGCTTTTTTTCTGTCACCATTATTGTTGCATATAAAAGCAGTTGAAAGTGCAGACCGGAGGAGAACCATTTTGACTCGAACATGAAAGACTTTGGGATTTGGTTGCCATGTGGTTGCTATCCATGAGCTGCGCTGCCAGAAAATGAAACCCATCGCATGTGCGTTAGGGAAATAATGTACATTTTGTTTCCATTATATTTTTATTTTATTTGTCGTTTTACAACACGGGGTTGCACAGTTGTAGCCCCCTATACACATATACACACAGAAAGTATGTGCATAAACAAAGACTTTGGTTTCACCTTCATTACAATTTAATGGAAAAAAAAATATAAGATACATGTTTTTCACTGTGATGGATTTTCATTCATTTTGTGGAGTGAAGTGAAATAGCTTCTGCCTGAAATGAAGGAAAATCAGTCTAAAAATCTATAGTATGCTTTGGAAAATGGTTTTTGCCATGAAGTTGGCACTAATATGTAAAAACAATCTAATAGTCAGTCCACTCATCATTGACATACTAAGTTCAATGCATGGAGGCACATTTGAATTTGTAGACGTCAACATTGATTTATGTCTGAAGACGGAGCACTGCAGCTTCACTTATTGTAATGTACTGAATATTTGCCTTTAGGAACATGACTAAGGATCCAGAAGTCACTGTTGTCAAAACTCACGAGCTTTATTCAACACTGAGTCAAATTAATGTATCTATTTATATTTATCAGGATAAGCTGACATGCCAGGGGAGAACATGTCAAATTCAATGCAAAGATTTCCTGCGTCACAATACTAATATCTTTTCCTGGGTTTGTGGGAAAGTGCCCTAACATTTGGGTAGGTGGGGAAACCAACGTATCTTGCTGGGGGAGAAAACTGCTCCGACCGCACGGTCGCCACATGAGGACCAGAGCTCTCTATTCAAAATAAATAGCCACTGGAACCAACTTGGCAGCCTTCATCCTCCTCAACACTTATTGTAGAGTAATGGGATCACGCCTCATCGATTATCAAAATAGCTCCCAGTTCAACACCAAATTGTTTTTTAACACGGGCTGATTAACTTGCCAGGATTAAAAGTCATCGGTGAAGTGCTCAATATTTCCTCTTTAAGCGGCTGTCTCCAGGTTATTACCATGGCAATAAAAGCTGGATGCCAGTCTCAGACATCTGCAAGTTGTTCTTGTGTAAGGCTGTAAAGTAGGGTCATTAATCCGTTCACTTCAATTATGTTTAACAGATTAACTGGGTTTTATTTTTAGTTCACCGTATTCCGAGTAAAACGTCATGAACACTGCCTTTTTCGGACGGCTGAATGTGATTTGTTGTAACTTTAATGTGAGTCTTTATTTAATGGCATCTCCCAAGGAAAAAAAACAAGAGAGAATAAAAAGCATGAGATAAACTCCTACAGAGGAGCTGCAGATCTGCATGAGTGAATTTTGCTGTTTGTCGCAAACTTCCTCGTAATTTCAAGCGACATTTGGAGCAAAACAAGTGGATTACGTCATTAGAATTAAGAGTAGTTTCGTATTTCATTTTCCACTGAGCTCCTTTCACTCTCTATTGTTGTAGTTATGCCTCAGTTATAGGAAAGCCAAAGGGAACAGGGTTCAGTGTCACTGACTCAGTGTCTAGGCTGTATCGGGTTGATAAGCAATATGATTACCTTGGTGCACTAATAGCTTCTCTACGTCCGCTGATGTTATTAAGCATTGTGACAAATGCAAACCCCCGCAGTTCAGTCATCATGTTTGTTGTATAACTTCACTTCCTGCCACACAAGCCAAAATGGACTGAAATTAAGGCAAACACTAAATTGCCGTGACAGAGAAAATGGACCTTTGGATATAACACAACACGTCTCCATTACTGCAGCTGTTGTTCTTTTGGATGTAGGAGTCCTGTCTGACCTTTTCCAAGGAACCACGGTGGGCTAATATCCTTTGTTTGTCTTCTGAAAACAAAAACAACTAATCCTACAAAACCTTTCAGTTGTCTCTCTCTCTTCCTGCTGTCAGATTGAAAGAGCTTGTTAGCGCCGCTTCACAATTAGAGAAATTGTGATTCAAAGAGAGAACAAAGAGACACATGCAGAGAAAATTGGGCCACATAATTTAACAATTTGTTTGTAATTTGGACTAATTCACGGTTTAATGAACAGTATTTAAATGTACATTTACAACACACCAGATTTATATAATACTGATGTGCAGCAGGGCAGAATAAACATGTTTCAGATTTTTTTTTCTTGCTTGGTTCTGAACCAAATGCTTAAATCAGATTGATGTTCTGCTCTGCCATTCACAAGATTCACTATCATCCTTATGTAATGTCTTTTGTGACATCCACCCTTCTGGCTTTAGCTCCTGTTTGTGTGAAGATCGCTGTTCTGGCCGGCTGTAAAGGGCTGGAGGCCAGAGCAGAAAGCGGAGGCACGTAGGCTTCAGATCCACTCAGACCTCGAAAGAAAAGCCTGGCTCCCACTCTCCATCCCACAAACTTTTCCATAATGTGAAACCATCGCTCATTCTCTCAACTCTGCCATCGTTCCAAACCAAGGAGATCAGCACTGTTACCACCCAGTGAGAAACAAAATACCTCAAGAGAGAAGAAGAGAGGCATATTGCTGTTGTCAAGTAAAAACCTGGAAACTGATTCTGGTCATTTTCCTGTTTGAATATAATTTCACAGATTTATGGCTCCTCTGTTCCACACATCTGGTTTTACGAAGCCCATTTAAAACACTTTGTGAAAGTAGTATGGCAGCAGCTTCAGCTTTGAGCTCAGCCTGTCAGGACTGGCCCAGGGGTGGCACAGGGGGTGCCATGACTGAGTGAGAGTGGACCTCAACTGAC